>NW_019416360.1:314005-355136 GCF_000390285.2 Anoplophora glabripennis
AATAATAATAGGTAAGGTACTGGTGTCCCATACGGGAGGCAATCCACCTATAGTTGAGATTTCGGAAGAACAACAATAATAATAATAATAAATAGGTAAGGTACTGGAGTCCCATACGGGAGGCAATCCAGAGCAATTATTTTTTTTGTATTTAATATCATGGGCGAAAATGTTAGTAAATTCAACAAAGCTCTAACATGCGTATGACATAAAGTGAGCACAAGAAATCAAAGAACAACGTAATCATGACAAAACAAGTTAAATGTGAAACAAAGAAGTTGTTTTTGCAATATTCGGGCAGTCACGACAATGTATATACATTTTAACATATAATAAATACCTAATGAGCAATCTATAATAATAATTGTAACAATTTTACCTTAGAAAAATATACGCCCCTTAGCGTAACACAATGAAGGCTAAACATATACAGAATTATTATCATGAAACGTCTATAATCATCACAATCATAAGGTTACATAGAACAATTAACAACAAAGTACTTAAAGAATATTATCTGCTAACTAATACGAGTTTAAGACTTTTATTTTTCATTATTTTGTCACACTGCCCACCGATCGTCTTACTACCTATCTCCATCCACACTGTTCGCGCTTCAACTACCTATCTTCATCTATTTAGGCTTCCTTCCAGAATTCCCCCTCTAAGCGTTTGTTTTTGCGCTTCCTTCTACCGACTGTTAATATTACTTTTATTTAATTACCTTAAATAGGTACAGGTTATAAAATATTTAAAGGAAATAATTCTTAATAATACAACATTTTATAAAAGGTAGATCATTATCTTTCAGTTTTCAGCAAGAGCAGAACAAACACATCCTTGTCTCACGTTACGTTACTGGGAACACGAACTTCAGTGTTTTCTACTAGAACAATAATTTGTTTAAAAGCACATAGAGCAACGTAGTCTGGACACCCTTCAATCAACACACACAGTGTATTATCTACTGCTAGCTACATATTAACAACAGTGTAATACAGAGCTGTCCTCCTGACATTTGTTGAATTAAATCGATATTATCATCAAACACTCTAAAATATACAAGCGTAATCGCACTGATACCCATAATTTGCCTCTACAGCTTTTGCATTACATTTGTGTCATTATTAGTTGCAGATATTTTCGTATGTATTACTTGACGTTTGAGAGACAAACTTCTCATCATTCTATTAATTCTAACTTCTAATTATTAATTTCAATTCAATATTTATTCAAGTGTCAAGTCAACGATATTAAAGTTTGGGTCTTGATAATTTAAAGAGTGGTCCTACATTGTCTCTCATATTTTTAGCATTAAAAGTATCCTACTTAAAAAAGATGAGGGTACTTTTTATACAAGGTTATTTCATTTTAAATACTGAAAGAGTAAGAATTAATTCCTTATTAAAAAATAAATATAATTTATTCGATAATGTTTTTTAGGAGGCCTTTATTTTACGATACAGGGCGTTAAATTTGGAAAAAAAGAAGAATTTCTTTATTGTTCTGGAGATCAAAATTTTCTAGAATGATGCAAAAATAAAAAATGTGGGATGAAATAATGATAGCCATTCCCTAAATCTATCCATTGCGAAACTTGTATAGTAATTGGTCTACATACCTTCAGTCGTCTATATTTAAGGTATGAATTTTATTTCGAAAATCATTTAAATTATCACAAACAATTATATTCCATTTCCTTTTATGATTAATTTTCGAAAAAAAAACATAAAAGTGAATCAGTATTTTTTCAAAATTCAGAGAAATTATTGGGTGGCCCAAAATTCAGCAAGCAGCAATTTTCGTACAAAATATGGTCGGAATAGTGATTTAACTTCATCAACTGTGAAGAAATTAATTGAAAAATTCAGTGAGACTGGATCAATTAGTGATCTTAAACACTCTTCGTCCTTCAACAAGTCGTTCGACACGAAACATCTAAAGAGTTCGTGAGAGTGCTGCTGAGAATCCAGGAACATCAATTCGGAAAGAATTGGACATTTCGAGAAGCTCTCTACAGCGTATTGTTACTAGATTTGCACCTTTATGATTACAAAGTTCGATTGACTCAAGAACTGAAGCCTACTGACCACTCAGATCAAAGAGAGTCCGGTGAATATATTATGGAAAAAGTGGATACCGATTTTTTGAACAAAATCTTCAGCTATTAGGCACATTTTCATATTGACGGATTCGTTAATCGACAAAATTGTCGCATTTGGAGTTCAGAAAATCCATGACAGTTTGGTATTTGGTACATGGCAAAAACACTGTAAAAAGATTGGTGTGAGTGAAAGCAATCGGAATTCGGAGTGAATTCATTGAGTGAAATTATTGAGTACATTTTCACTCAATATTGGGAACTTTGATTATTTGTGATTATATTTAAACTAAAACTGAGTACTTTCACTCAAATATAGGTACTCCTTAAATAAATTCTTCACGTAAACTCGTGTTTGGTGCACTTGTACCTAAATCAGAGTAAATATCCTCATTACTGAGTGATCCCACCCTTTTTCATATCCAGATGCATTGTCTTTATCTGTTCCCATTGTTCCATTAGGTGTTCTCCTGACCTTGGCGTGGTGGATGGTAGTATGGCGTATGGTGTGCTTTGGAGTTGGACAAGTATCGGTTTATCTGGTTATTCTAGTGAAAATTATATTTAAATGCAGTGATTTAATTACATTAATTAAAGACAATATATTGTCTCGATTAATATTGGTTAAATAGTTATCTATAATTACGTATTTGTAAAGAACAATATAAGTTATAGCAATTTATTTATACGAACAGTGAACCAATCGAGACCTAATTATTGTCTAAAAGAAATCTGTGTTGAAACCATCATGACTGTTTAGTAGGTTATGACAATGATATTTAAATTAAGAAAATATAAAGTTGTGCAGAACCACTCCAAACGTTAATAATATGGAAGCATTTATTGAGGAAATTATAAAAATTTAATAAATTACAAAAAAGTTATTGCAAAATACCGATTTTCATTTCTTAACTTCAAGGGTTAATATGTACTATCAAAAAAAATGTAGATTTCAACACTGTATATCCTAATGAATCATTTATGTGATTTATTTTTGCACTCACTATTTAATTAATTACCAACCAAGTCTGAGTAAAAAATCACTCAATAATAGTTAAATTTAAATCATATTAAAGAAAAAGTCAACTCTAAATTGGTTTTGTATACTCAGAATAGAGTCAAAAGTCACTCAATTGATAGTTAGCAGTAACTCGGATTTGAGTAAAACTCACTCATTTCTCATGCAATAGTTTCACTTACTTGTACTCATACAAATAGAGTCAAAATTTCACTCAATCGGGTGTGGACAGAAATTGATACATTACTGAGTAAAGTTGAGTGACATTTTTTTACAGTGTAGCAACTTTCCGAAGTCATTCGATTAGTTTAGTTTTTTCTACAAACATTTCATAAAAGTTACTGATTTTATTGCAATATTCTACTCACACTACTTTGCAGCCATCATCAGCAGAACTGACTCGTCTGAATCTTTCTGAGAATCTATTGTTATTATATCTGGGCCAATAACGATAACCAAATACTTAATATAGTAAAATTCTCAAAATTATAACGTAGAAATATAGAACTCTAACAACAGGGATGTGTTACACTAAATATTTGTGAAATGAAANAACAACAATAATAATAATAATAAATAGGTAAGGTACTGGAGTCCCATACGGGAGGCAATCCAGAGCAATTATTTTTTTTGTATTTAATATCATGGGCGAAAATGTTAGTAAATTCAACAAAGCTCTAACATGCGTATGACATAAAGTGAGCACAAGAAATCAAAGAACAACGTAATCATGACAAAACAAGTTAAATGTGAAACAAAGAAGTTGTTTTTGCAATATTCGGGCAGTCACGACAATGTATATACATTTTAACATATAATAAATACCTAATGAGCAATCTATAATAATAATTGTAACAATTTTACCTTAGAAAAATATACGCCCCTTAGCGTAACACAATGAAGGCTAAACATATACAGAATTATTATCATGAAACGTCTATAATCATCACAATCATAAGGTTACATAGAACAATTAACAACAAAGTACTTAAAGAATATTATCTGCTAACTAATACGAGTTTAAGACTTTTATTTTTCATTATTTTGTCACACTGCCCACCGATCGTCTTACTACCTATCTCCATCCACACTGTTCGCGCTTCAACTACCTATCTTCATCTATTTAGGCTTCCTTCCAGAATTCCCCCTCTAAGCGTTTGTTTTTGCGCTTCCTTCTACCGACTGTTAATATTACTTTTATTTAATTACCTTAAATAGGTACAGGTTATAAAATATTTAAAGGAAATAATTCTTAATAATACAACATTTTATAAAAGGTAGATCATTATCTTTCAGTTTTCAGCAAGAGCAGAACAAACACATCCTTGTCTCACGTTACGTTACTGGGAACACGAACTTCAGTGTTTTCTACTAGAACAATAATTTGTTTAAAAGCACATAGAGCAACGTAGTCTGGACACCCTTCAATCAACACACACAGTGTATTATCTACTGCTAGCTACATATTAACAACAGTGTAATACAGAGCTGTCCTCCTGACATTTGTTGAATTAAATCGATATTATCATCAAACACTCTAAAATATACAAGCGTAATCGCACTGATACCCATAATTTGCCTCTACAGCTTTTGCATTACATTTGTGTCATTATTAGTTGCAGATATTTTCGTATGTATTACTTGACGTTTGAGAGACAAACTTCTCATCATTCTATTAATTCTAACTTCTAATTATTAATTTCAATTCAATATTTATTCAAGTGTCAAGTCAACGATATTAAAGTTTGGGTCTTGATAATTTAAAGAGTGGTCCTACATTGTCTCTCATATTTTTAGCATTAAAAGTATCCTACTTAAAAAAGATGAGGGTACTTTTTATACAAGGTTATTTCATTTTAAATACTGAAAGAGTAAGAATTAATTCCTTATTAAAAAATAAATATAATTTATTCGATAATGTTTTTTAGGAGGCCTTTATTTTACGATACAGGGCGTTAAATTTGGAAAAAAAGAAGAATTTCTTTATTGTTCTGGAGATCAAAATTTTCTAGAATGATGCAAAAATAAAAAATGTGGGATGAAATAATGATAGCCATTCCCTAAATCTATCCATTGCGAAACTTGTATAGTAATTGGTCTACATACCTTCAGTCGTCTATATTTAAGGTATGAATTTTATTTCGAAAATCATTTAAATTATCACAAACAATTATATTCCATTTCCTTTTATGATTAATTTTCGAAAAAAAAACATAAAAGTGAATCAGTATTTTTTCAAAATTCAGAGAAATTATTGGGTGGCCCAAAATTCAGCAAGCAGCAATTTTCGTACAAAATATGGTCGGAATAGTGATTTAACTTCATCAACTGTGAAGAAATTAATTGAAAAATTCAGTGAGACTGGATCAATTAGTGATCTTAAACACTCTTCGTCCTTCAACAAGTCGTTCGACACGAAACATCTAAAGAGTTCGTGAGAGTGCTGCTGAGAATCCAGGAACATCAATTCGGAAAGAATTGGACATTTCGAGAAGCTCTCTACAGCGTATTGTTACTAGATTTGCACCTTTATGATTACAAAGTTCGATTGACTCAAGAACTGAAGCCTACTGACCACTCAGAGCAAAGAGAGTCCGGTGAATATATTATGGAAAAAGTGGATACCGATTTTTTGAACAAAATCTTCAGCTATTACGCACATTTTCATATTGATGGATTCGTTAATCGACAAAATTGTCGCATTTGGGGTTCAGAAAATCCATGACAGTTTAGTATTTGGTACATGGCAAAAACATTGTAAAAAGATTGGTGTGAGTGAAAGCAATCGGAATTTGGAGTGAATTCATTTAGTGAAATTATTGAGTACATTTTCACTCAATATTGGGAATTTTGATTATTTGTGATTATATTTAAACTAAAACTGAGTACTTTCACTCAAATATAGGTAGGTACTCTTTAAATAAATTCTTCACGTAAACTCGCATTTGGTGCACTTGTATCTAAATCAGAGTAAATATTCTCATTACTGAGTGATCCCACCCTTTTTCATATCCATATGCATTGCCTTTATCTGTTCCCATTGTTCCATTAGGTGTTCTCCTGACCTTGACGTGGTGGATGGCAGTATGGCGTATGGTGTGCTTTGGAGTTGGACAAGTATCGGTTTATCTGGTTATTCTATTGAAAATTGTATTTAGATACAGTGATTTAATTACAATAGTTAAAGACAAGTCTCGATTAATATTTGATTAAATAAACGGATAGTTAAATTATTATCTATTGTTATTTGTAACGTACAATATAGGTTATGGAAATTTATTTATCCGATCAGTGAACCAATCGAGACCTAATTATTGTCTCTAAAACAAATCTGTGTTGAAACCACCATGACTATTTAGTAGTTTATGACAATGATATTTAAATTAAAACTTCAAGAAAATATAAGTAGTGCAAATCCACTCTAAACGTTAATAATATGGAAGCATTTATTAAGTAAATTGTACACATTAGTAGACCTTGTAACCTTATTACTCTTTATTTTATTTTTAGTTACAAATAATTTTGCTAACGGTTGCTCCAATGTCGGAGGCTGGTCGTGGGTTCATTGAGATTTTCTTTTTTTTTAATTTGTTGATAGTACGAGTATAGTAGGCATGATATGATGAATTAGGTACTCGAGAAACAGCTGTTTTCCCAGTAAAGCTCATAAAATAATACATGAGTTACAATTGAAAAATAAATAGTAATAATTATAATATAAAAATATATGCTGCATACGTGCTTTTTAACAAGATGGCGGCGTTTCATATTCCAGGGGTTGATATTAATATGTAACAGATCATCTACTGACATCATGGAACTTTAAGTAGGTACTTCTTGGGTGTAAGGTGACTCTTTACCTTAGTAAAGTTTGGGTTTCTTTGCTATTATTCAGCCAAACCAATCCACTATGCAATAGTAAACAGCACAATTCCCAGACTTCCATGTTGGAGTTTTAACAATATAGTTTTTCCAAAAATGTTCGTTGTTTGTGGATTAAACAGGAAAAATCGTAAAACGAAGAAAAAATAAATTAAAAGGCCTAAAATAAATGCATTCTGTAGTACCTGGTATAAAAGAACATATGGTAATACATAAGAAATTAATAGAGTTGAAATTATTCTAGTAGATTAACATTAGTATTAAATAACCTTTTTATTTAAGTTTCTTTTACAATAAAATATAAATTAATCAAAACGATTTATAAAAATCTTAAATATTTGTTAATTTAAATGAGTTTAATTACCTTAGTTGTTATTTGGCCTTCTTATTGTAAAAGATATAATTTTACATTAATTATTTGTCTTTCATATATTCTACTAGGTAAGCTTAGATCTTCTGTCCTCGCGACTTCGTCGGACCCCACGTCGCTCGGCGTTTCCCCAAAAAAACTTTATCTTTACTTAGTTTTTACTATTGTTTAAATCAGTGTATACCATCCGTCTATGAGTACAATTTGCTTTTAATCTCTTATACCAGATGTCATCTTATGTTTTAAATGCATTCATTTTATTTGACATGAACTGTCCAAAGGTTTGCATTTACAATGCCCTAATGTTTATTATTAGTAAACTGTTACAACCTAATTTCAAATAACCTGGCTTTTAACCAAAAATTATACAAATTTAGAAAATTACAAAAAAGTTATTACAAATCATTCATCTCTTAGCTTCGAGGGTTAATATGTACTATATAAAAAAAATTAGATTTGAGCCATTATTTTTACAATATCTCTCCTAATTTGAAAGCAGAATTGCAGAACACGCCGTATAGCGTCTAATTAATTTCAACACTGTATATCCTACTGATTTATTTTTGCACTCGATATTTACTTAATTAAAAACCAAGTCTGAGTAAAAAATGACTCAATAATAGTTAAATTTAAATCATATTAGAGAAAAGTCAACTCTAAATTGGTTTTATATACTCAGAATAGAGTGAAAAGTCACTCAGTTGATAGTTAGCAGTAACTCAGATTTGAGTAAAACTCACTCATTTCTGATGCAATAGTTTCAATCAGTTGTACTCATACTAATAGAGTGAAAATTTCATTCAATCGGGTGAGTAAAATTGAGTGAAATTTGAGTGAAATTTTTTTCAGTGTAGCAACTTTTCGAAGTCATCCGATTAGTTTTTTTTATAAACATTTCACAAAACTTACTGTTTTTATTGCAATATTCTACTGACACTACTTTGCAGACATCATCAGCAGAACTGACTCGTCTGAATCTCTATAGTCTCTCTGAGTTTCTATAGTCTCTTTGAGTCTCTATAAGCAAGAAAGAATTGATTTTCTGAAAAGCAAGAGCTACGAAAGAATACGAAAAATAGATACAATAAAATACTTAAATAGATTTATTTCTTACTTCTATTGAATTAGAATATGTGTAAGTTCGCTGTAATGTTATTTTGATATAGGTAATTTTTCTTAGATGACTCCTCATACAACTTTTATGAGAAGAAAGAATAAAGTCGGCAGCAACTGCTTAAATTTTGATAAAATCCTATACCCAAACCGTCCTAATAAAATTTTTATCGATTACCTATAAGAACCTTTTGCCCTTTTCAACGTCAACTTTGAATTTTTAAGGAGCCATCATACTTTCGGGAACACATAATATATTTGACCAGCTTTTTTTAAATGGCTTCTAAAGTGAAATATGCACACTGTGAAAATGTCATGCTCTAAACTCCCCTGTTTATTAACATTAAACTGGCTCTCCAGTTATGACCCTGGAAAATCTGGACCCAAAGCAAAATACACACAGAAATACAGTAATATGAAATAATTTCCATGAATCCGACCCTTACTCTCCTTTTTACTGCGCTAAACTTGTTACCGTACAACCCTTCTCGCTAACTATGTATTTATATTCATACGGATGAGTGCTTTTATTAGTTCCAAGGCGTTTGCGATCCAGAACAATATGTGTTAAATGATAGTTGGGAATTGTGGGACGGTTCGCAGCAAAATATTAAATATAGTGTGGCCTATAAGAACTAGGTTACTCTCCGATATATTTTAAAGACGCAACATCATATAATGATCATTTTTTATTAGATTGGTCTTCTATATGTATGCACTTGTTAAACGAGCCAATTGCGATAATCCAATTCGTAATCTATGACCTATGATTTAATTATTTTTTCTTTTACAACCGATTTTTAGGAAAATCCATTTTTTTAAATCTAGCAAAATAACCTAAATCAGTATCACTTAAAATCCAAGTATTTCTTATTTCACAAACTTGTTAAGTATATATACAAATTAGTTAGTATGCCAAAAATCAATTTTTTGTTTCAACGAGAAATGTGTGAAATAAATTAATGAAAACAGAGCGCGGAAAAACGTTGAGCAACCATTGCCTGGCGTCATAATACCGGTACGGGCGACTGGCAGGGCACTCCGCTCGCGCTCGCGCTCGCTCTCATCCCATTCTGTGTTAAACATGCGGTGTGTGGTTCGCTTGGCAGTTTCGTTAATCATTGTTTTTATGTCTAAATGGATCGAAACCGAGGATGGTACAAATATTGGATAGTTCCAGGCTGCAAAAGTACCTCAGGATCGACTCCGAATAAAATATTTATTTCATTTCCGAAAAATGAAAAGTTTGTGTGATGTTATCCACGGTATCCCCAGCCACGGTATGCAACTCAAAACCACCTTCGTTTTTCTTTGGTTGCACGTCCAGGGGGTTGTAAAATATTATTATTTGAACATTTAGAGCAGAATTTTAACATTTATGCCGAAAAAATAATTTCGAAATACTTCCGTGAGAGGGACCTATAAGCAACTCAGAACTACCCTAGTTTTTCTTTGGTTGCCCGTCTAGGGGGTTATAAATATTATTATTTAAACATTTAGAGCAGAATTTTCAAATTTATGCAGAAAAAAAAATTCTACCCCATCTAAACCCCGTCCACAAAAATTTCGAAATACGTGGCGAGAGGGACCTAAGCAATTTATTTAAATAATAATATTTTACAACCCCTTAGACGGGCAACCAAAGAAAAACGAGGGTGGTTCTGAGTTGCTTCAAATACTAGTCAAAGTATTCTGGCGCATACATCCACAAGTACCGAGTCTAGTACGTTGGGTACAGTTGTACAAAAATGGAACGCAAAAGAAAATGTAGAAAAGCGAACCGTTTACGTCATTGAGAAAAATCCGAAAATGTATTTAGGTATTCCAAGTCATTCTATGTTTATAATAAATATGTTGTGTGAAAAATGCATTTCAACAAGACTTGATGTACGTATATCTCTTATACACTCTCTATTTATTTATACACTTAAAAATATAGGTATATAATATAGGTAAAATTATAGCAAATATCTACACATCTCTCCGACTGCTCACAACTTGATCGCCGAGTGGCCGGTATCGTGACATCATTACCTGTTCTCCCGCAGTGTTGACCTTTTTAAGGGACTTACAAATTCAGAATTAAATATATCACTTATTTATTAATCCTATTGACCTAATTTTTTTAAGATATATTTAGAAAGAAAAAGTTTAAAATTATATATCACTGAATGGGCCTATTGGTAAATAATAGAATTCACTTGTAAGGTATTTTAACAGTTTTAAGCATGACTAGAGGTTTGAAATTTCAGAAAATGTTAAGTTATGGAAATAGAATATTGTGTACTTAATAGTAAAAACAATGTATTTTTTACTATGAAGTACAAATACTATTTTTTCTGAAATAGCAAACAATATTAATTAAATAATATGAACTAAGAAATTTTTATTAATGCATATCTAACATTTTTTCATTACAATCTAATTGCTTATTAAATCGTTTCCTTGATAATTATTGTTTATTTACTGTTGTGATAAAAGTCAAATTCGTTTTAATACCTGTAAATTATATATAAAAAATTATTTAAAATGGACAGTGATGATGATGTCCACGCGTCCGGGACACCACCAGAGTTAATAGCATCTGCAAAAGCTGTAATATTAAATTTATTACCAAGGGAAAAGTTCGAATTTGCTTATTAACGTTACAAGACTTATTGTTACGTTATGATTGCGTACTTTTCCAATTTATCCAAAATGTTAAAGGCATCTACATTTTATAGAAACGTCAAGGTGACAACTATAAACAAAGTCGAAAAACTATAAAGTCGAAAGTAAGCATCAAATAATATACAGCGTGTCCCACTAGTGCGGGAAAGTCCAATATCTATGTTAAAATGAGGAATATATGGATTTTTCTATTTACTGTGTTGCCACATTTCTCAAAATGTACAAATTAAAAATATATTCAACTATACAGGGTGTTCCACTTTTCCTGGACAGACACATGATTGACATGACATGACATGATTTGGTTTTTTAAATGGAAACACACATTTTTATATTTTTTCCGATTCTACCTTAAAAATAGAGGGTACGGTACTTTGTGTAGAATAGTTCTATTCAAATATTCAGTTTTTGAGATATCTCGCTTGAAAGGTTTTTCTAGTCGATACTGGTTGCTTACATTTTCTGATACTGACAGGTTATACTAATAGCTACTAAGCTCATTCTTTTATCAGATGTTTAATAAGGATGACTCTTCCGAATCATGCTCCAAAAACTGGCCTGCGTTATACAGGGTGACCAAATGTCAAAATTGCCAATTGAAAAATTGAAAAATCTCGATTTTTTTTAAATGCAACGCCCTGTATATTTTCGTACCATGAGATGCAGAATTAAATTCCCTACAATTTTGCTATACCTGCTTCTATACCAAAATTCATTAATTTTTTCATGAAATCTCATTTCTATGAAAAAATGCGAAGTTTACAAATAGCTATATGTAAAATAACGTAATAGGCTCCTCTCAAATGATAATCTGTAAAATTTTCGATTACTCACTAATTGGGCCGTGAGAGGTCTAATTACTCATGGACATTATATGGTAGGTCATGACAGTGACAGGTAGTAATGTCTTGACAACATTGTTATTGATTGACACTATGTATTATTATTTAATTAAAATAGGTTACACAGAAGTAGAAAATTATTTAAAATTAAAATAGAGTAAGGAGAAGAACTTCGCTCTATTTTAATTCCTATAAAATTTCAATTTTCTACTTCTGTGTAACCCATTTTAATTAAATAATAATACAAACTGTCAAACAATAACAATGTTGTCATGAAATTACCTGTCACTGTCACGGCCTACCATATAACATTGCCCATGAGTAATTAGGCCTCTCACGGCCTAATTAGTGAGATTTAGTTACAATACCTGTATGCACTTTGGACCATATCAATGTCCGATCTGTCAAAATATATTATAACTAAATCTGTAAATCCTTACGTAATTGGAAAAAGGCAGAAATACCTGAAAAAAGATTTAACAATTACAAGATGTCTTATTTTCTCAATAAAAAAACTTCGTTTTTCAATATTATCTCGCTTATTGTTAGAAGTTAACCCAACAAACCCTATATGACTATGCTCGACAGAGAACATTCCATCCAAGTATGTAAAAATATACAGGGTGTTCCATTTAACTTAACAAAGTTAACATCCGCGGCCATTTTGTTTGGACTTCATTTGTTTTCCTACTATCATTTCCGAAAAATTCATAAAAACTCGTACAACTTTTGTATTTAACATTTTTTTATAACTCCTAAAACAGAAAAGTTAAAGGGGGGTCAAAATATAGTGAATCACCCTGTACAATTTTAGAAAAGCAGTATTTCTAAGATCCTAAGTGAAACCAATAATGTATGTAAAGGTATACTGTTTTTCATTTTTTATTCCGTGTCTTATGTGTTGATTCTGCAACTTTAATCAATATAATCATTGTTTAAATAAAATTTTTAAATAAAATTTATGTACAATCATTTATGATGGTAGGTATATATTTTTTCAGCATCTCAAGGAAATTTGTAAACATTTACGAAATTATTTTAAAATTGTACAACAGTAACGTGATAACAAAACTGCGGTATACATGTGGATTTTCTTATGCCCATAAATGCAAATTTATGATTCCATTTTGACAAAATCCGGCTTTGTCCGTAAAGAGAATTGAACCTATAAAATTTGCATTGTTACAGGAGGTACCTATTTAAAAGCAAGTCTGAAAATTACATTCTTCGCGGAAAGTTTACAGGAAGAAATGCATGGACTTTCTGTATGTGATGAGATGCAATTGTTGCTCTTTAAGGATTCTAAGAACCATAGATTTCGGACAATTAAACTGGGCAGCCAATTTCCGGAGACTTTTTGAAGGATCTGCTTCTACGGCATAGGATATCTTCTTCAGCTATCTCACAGGGATTGATTTGATTTCCACAATTGTGTTTGGTTTTGGCAAACGTTCTAAAATTATTTACAGCATTTTAATTTTACATATTACCTACTCAAAAAGTACGCTAATATAAGTAACAAATAAATTGTAATTTTTTCCAATTTCTCTTAAACGCTGATTCACTCTCAAAAGTATTCCTGCCAGGAATTCTTCGATTTGGAAATCGTTCCTCATAAAACCTTCTGGCTTCTAAGGCATTACATGATGCAAGTCCATACAATAAATGTATATCGGCATATTCAGCAAACGTAAATTCCATTACGGCAAATAAAATAAATCCGAGGATTAAAAAAAATAAGGAAAATATCACAAGTTTCGACATACTATCGTTAACTGTCAGTCTCAGATAATTCTGTAATTCTTATTTAAATCGATAAATGTCAAAAAAAACAACCATAGCACCAAAAAATAAAGGGAAAACAAATGTAAATAAAAGTGGTATTTTTTAGATAGGCACAGAAAAAATGCAAATTCCAACGGTTTATTAAATAAAAATAGTTTTTTTCCTCGAAAACAGCTCATTTTATCGATATCAACCAAGAGTACCGTTTTTTAGTTTAAGGTTCAAGCTATCTAAAAATATTATTTTTGTCTTTATCGTATAGGGTGTAACAACAGTAATGTCAATTATTACTGTGCTACAGCTAGTCCGTCCCTGGCAAACCAAATAAGCCAAATTGTTTTCATGGGTCAATTTTTAAAGTCTTATCTGTTGTCCATCGTATTAAAAAATAGTTAAATTACACAAAGCATTTTAAAAGTTACTAAAAAAAATCGATATTTAGGGGCAAGGGGGACCCTCTAGGGAAAATTTTTTATATGAACTTGTCATGTTATTTTAACGTCCACTTTATAAATCCGAGAGATTGCCCATATATTCGGGACACTCTGTATAGAAATTTTCACATAAAATTTATGAAAATGAATTAAAAATTGATATAAAACCTGCTTAATTCCGAATTAACTTGGTTATACTACCAAGCATAGGCAAAGTACTTGTAACAACGTTTCACAATAATTTATGTCTATACACCCAAATTGACGGGAATGTTATACTAATTAGGAATTGGTGCATAACTATAATGTTTGTTCACACACAGTCGACACGAGTTGACACAAATCACTGCTAAACCACCAACTTTCATTACTATTTTAATGAGATTAAATGAATTGTAAGTGTCATTGACTGCTTATTATTCACATATTTTATTTTAAATAATTACATTAAGTGTAGTGAACAAACATTCAATTTACTGGTATTTGTATGCAATTTAATTTTCAAAATTACCGGTAATTGAGGTGAAGGGCGTTGGTTAGTACACATATTCCAGTATATTAGTATTTAACTAAATTGTGGTCAAACATATGCTAGGTTGTACTATATTGGACTGAAGTCTGATTCACATGCTATGAGGGCTTTATAGTGTTTCAGTTACTTTCATATCGTTGGATGTAGTAGACGTTTTTGACTTTTATAAAATACCAATCTGATTTCCACTTTTTCAACGAATTTTTACCAATAAGGCTGAGATGATCACTTCTTTTTAAACAATGAATTTGACTGTTTAACATGTACATTATTTAGATTTTATTCAGCAATATGTATTGCTTGTTAAATATACAGTATAATACGGTAAATATTGTTTTTTTAACTTCTTTTTCATTATGTGAGATCTTAAAATGTGTATTCACTGTCTAGAAGCTTTTATTGGTAAATAACGATAAAAATCAGACATTTCTATGATGTATTTATTGCCTTGTAATAATTGTTATACATGGCGATATACTTTTTAATTGTACTGGTAAACCGTGTACTATAGTAATTTTTTTAACGAGTATTATTTTTTTCAATTACCGTCACTATTTCATGCTACATCTAAATTTGGATTTTTATGACAAAAAAATCTTCGTTTTATAAGTCAAGTGGCTATGAAAAGTGATCATTCCCTTTTCAAAAAATATGTATAATATTGAATTACCTGGTTAAACTATAGGAATAATATTAAAATTTGACAATAATTTCATTTTCAGGAAAGCTAACTATCTGTCTTTATTAATTGCCAGTTGGGACTTGGGGAATGAATTATAACAAAAGCCGGGGCGCGTAGTAATTTATTTATTAGTTCTCGGAACGGATGGGCCAAAAAAATAAAATATATCAGTCAACACTAATTATCGAAAGTTAAGGGCTCTCAAGTAGGTTTAGCGTCGTCCTTCGGAGAAATTTAGCAATATTTTTTTTAACAAGTTCACTTAAACTGTCGGGGCCATGTGTTGAGCAGGTATAAAGAGAAAAATCGATATTTCAANTAGTAGACGTTTTTGACTTTTATAAAATACCAATCTGATTTCCACTTTTTCAACGAATTTTTACCAATAAGGCTGAGATGATCACTTCTTTTTAAACAATGAATTTGACTGTTTAACATGTACATTATTTAGATTTTATTCAGCAATATGTATTGCTTGTTAAATATACAGTATAATACGGTAAATATTGTTTTTTAACTTCTTTTTCATTATGTGAGATCTTAAAATGTGTATTCACTGTCTAGAAGCTTTTATTGGTAAATAACGATAAAAATCAGACATTTCTTTGATGTATTTATTGCCTTGTAATAATTGTTATACATGGCGATATACTTTTTAATTGTACTGGAAAACCGTGTACTTTAGTAATTTTTTTAACGAGTATTATTTTTTTCAATTACCGTCACTATTTCATGCTACATCTAAATTTGGATTTTTATGAAGACAAAATAATCTTCGTTTTATAAGTCAAGTGGCTATGAAAAGTGATCATTCCCTTTTCAAAAAATATGTATAATATTGAATTACCTGGTTTGTTTGTTTTGTTTATTGTTATTAAAACCCCTCCTGGAAGTTTTGTTGTTTCCTTTTGCTTCTCCCAACTTCAGTGTCACCCTGTATAGCCAGCCACTGGACTACATTCTACGTAAGCAATAGAAAGTAAGTGCCCGAAATTCATCCTCTGAACATACAACCTTTCTAAGTTCCCACGTATTAATTAAAGTATAATGATAATTATAAATTCCCTTTCGATAATTGAATAATAAACTCTTTTAAAATCCAGACTCGTTATGATACTGGTCATAACGATATATAGATAAATAAAGAAATAATCCCTCAGGTTACAACATTGATAATGATGTTGAAACAAACGAGTTTTATAATAAAATTGGTTGTATATTTCGAGCATGCTTTGCTAAGAAGCATGGATCACAACCTCAGTATCTATTTTAATTTGATATAAATTTAGATCTAAAACAGGTTTTTAAATGGCAATACAGGTACTTGCGATAAAATAAGTTAAGTACGTAATAAATTATGTGTAGGAGTGGTTACTTGTATCTCTTGCAACCGAAGAGAAAGATCAAGAAATTATTATTCATTAAATGCCATTTTGATAAGATGTAAAAGTGGTTGTCAGTTAAGTGAAGATGATCCTCGACCAGGAAGGCCCTGGACTTCAACTGATGACTTCCACATTCAGAAAATCAAAGATCTGGTGCTTGCAGATCGCTGATTAACAGTCAGAGGAATGAGGTTAGCTTCTCAATTGGGCCATACCATCAAATTTTGACTGGAAAATTGAACATGAAAATCGTGTGGACATTTATCGGCGACACCTTGAACAACCAATGACGATGAAACATTCATTCAAAGGATCATAACGGGAGACGAAGCTGGGTTTACGACTACCACATTGAGACAAAAGTTCAATTATTACAATGGATTAGCAAAGGAATTCCACGCCCCAAGAAAGCACGTCATGCATCAGTCTCGATCCAATGTCAGTGATTCTCACTGTTTCTTTGGCTTTAATGGAATTGTGCATTTTGAATTCTTGCCTAAAGGTGAAACAATGTACCGTGTGTACTATCAATTCCTTTTACAATGGTTACGTGAAAAAATCCTCAAAAAGAGGCCAAAGTTTTGGCGAGACAACAATGTGCCAAAAACAAGATTACTGTCCTCCTCACCTTCCTTACGCGCCAGACTTGGCTCCTTGCGATTTTTCCTTATTTATGAAATTAAAATCAGTGCTGAAAGGATGTCGCTTTCAGACTATTGATGACATCAAAGCAAATTCACCACAACTTTAGAGGCCATTTCAAATTAAGCTATCCAGGACTGCTTCGCAAAATGGAACCACCGTTGTAAAGAACGTGACAAAAGGGGAGAGAAGTACTTTGAAGGAGACAAGGACAATGTATAAAATTAATCATAAAGTTTAAACAAATACAGTTCGGTCATTTTCTGAACAGACCTCGTATGTAATTTCATATATGACTTCTATCATTGTATTATTTACTTATACAATGCTTCTATACAGGGTTAGTCAAAAGTATGGAAACCTCCAAAAATCCTTTCGACCTCGGAAATGGAAAGAGCAGAAGATTCTGCATCCGAATAGACATTGGACCGTGATCTCAAGGTCAATGGTTAAGGTCAGTTCAAGGTCAAATATTCATTTTTATTGTACTTTTTTATTTTTAACTACGGAATCAAAGGGAGCGACAGTCTTTGAGTAGATACCTAATGGTATTCCTTAGTGACCTTGATCTTGAGGTCAGCGACCTCTTATTTCGACGCTAGAAATAAGAGAGCCAATAATTCTACATGTTATTATGATCTTAAACGTGACCTTAAAGTCAATGATCAAGGTCAGTTAGAGGTCAAGTGATTATTCCGGCTGCCATTTTTTATTTTCGACAATGTAATAGAAGGGACTAAGAATTTTTTAGAGACCTCAATATCAAGGTCACTAAGGAGTATCATCAGATATCTACTCAAAGACTATCACTCCCTCTGATTCCATAGTTAGGAATACAGTAAAAACCAACATTTGAATTGACCTTGACCATTGAACTTGAGGTCATGGTCAATATCATATTCGGATGCAGAATTTTCTGCACTTTCCATTTCCGGTGTCGAAAATGAAGGTTGCCATTTAAAAAAACCGACTTGATCTTGATACGAGCTTGATCCTTGACCTTGATATCAAGGTCTAGGTTACCATCGGATGCGCCGTGGTTGAGACTTTTATCCTCACCATTTATCCCAAAAATTCTTTTCCGCTGATATTTTCATGGGTTTTCATACTTTTGACTAACCGTGTATAATAAATGTATTAATATGCCCTTAAAAACACACTTTTGCCAATTTTTAGTAATATATTTGAACCTTTCTTCATTATCATATATTTATGTGGAAGGTTGTCAACCAATCGACCCTATAGGGAATCCACCACTATAGGTCACCGACGATTGAAATGTACTTTCCTGGTTGTTTGCTCAAGATTTTGATATTATGAAATTCTAGAAGTATAAAAGAGTTACTTCAGTAAATTTCTAGAGAACATTATTCCGCCAAATAAACCTTTATGAAGTTATATGAAGACGAACTACTTTGTGCTCTTACAACGGTGCTTGTCTGTTTACATTAAATCGCATTCAGCACTTACTTAATAATTTAATATATACAATGAATGTACAAAAGTAGATAGAGTTTACTCGCGGAAGTATAATCTTAAACAAAAATATTTTCATAGCGATGCATTCCATGGAGTTTATTATGAACTATTCCTTTTATTGTACGTAGTTATAAAGTTAACCTTTTAAAGAGTAACTCGGTAGAAGTTTAATGCTTGCATTTATGACTGCGTTAAATTGCCTCAGAGTGTTTCTGATTATCATAAAATAGCCAGTTTGCATTAAAGTTAATATTTCTATATTTGGTCTAATTTGTACCGCACAACTCTTAAGTCAGCTTCAGATGATACGATCACTCGTCAAATAAATATTCGTCATACATAAATGTATGTATATTGTTGGCTAAAGCCATATAACCAAGTTAAAATAAGCGCATGAAAAATATCCCCCTAAATATTCCTAGATGTTGTAAAACAGCCGAATTCAATTTACTCAACACTTGCAGCACATAAAAATACTATATTATAAAAGGTGTTTTAGAATGACCCCATATGATATAATCTACGGTGAATGTAGGGAAAATGCTTTGGCGACAGAAAGATCATATTCACTTCATCACGCATCAAGTGCTGTAACGGTACTAGAACTGACTATTGGCAAATTATTAATAATGCTATGACTTTTCTGATACAATTTTCTCAGACAAAGCTACTTTTACCTGAAACTGATTTTTTTCGTACTTATTTTCATTTTAGTGTTGCCAAATCACCTAATTAGACAACACATCTATTTTTTTTTTTTTTGAAAATCATAACAGTTCTCAAGGAAACACCTGTCGACGTATATCAGGGAATGTGGTATTGACACGATGGGAGGTTATTCATACTTCACTTCCCATAATTTTTTTTAATGTGTTTGAATTAGCTTTACCTTTAAAAAGGAGCAAAAGGTACATGAGTACGAATATATCTTTTAAATCAAACATATTTAAGTACATAATTTGTAAAAAATTTTCTTCTGATTTTCCTGCTTGTTCCCAAGATTTAAATCCCTCAGATTTTTAATCCAGAGGATGTTAAAAAAAAATTATTGCATTGATTTTGTTAAATTAGGTTAGTATTTATTATTATTTTTTGGTGTCGTTATTTAACATATGTATATTAAGTTATTTTAATTTCTATTTAAAAATACCAGTTACAGAATAATTTTGGCATTTTACCAGATCTTGGTAAGAAAATAAATCATTGTTTTTCAGAAGAAATATACAGGGTGTTAAAAAAAGAGTGTAAAACATTTCAGGAGGTAATAGTATCAACCAAAATAAGCAGAAAAGTCTTAATAAACATGGGTCAGCAAAGTAACGGTTGCGGAGATATGGACCACTATTAGTTTTTCAAACATTTTATTTTATTAGGAATAAACTGACAAAGGAAGATTTTAACAAACAAAAAACAAAGTTACAGAAGATGTTCAAAGTGCCCTCCGTCCATTTCCAAGCAGGCACGACATCTTCGTCTCAACGATACTCGAACTCTTTCGAAAACACCCTCCTTGGTTTGGATTTCTTGACACTTTTGATTAATCCGTAGCTGCAGCTCTTCCAGGCTATTTACAGGAGTACCATACACTAATGTCTTCAAATATCCTAAACAAAGAAATCTAGAGGGTTCAGATCAGGCGATCTTGGAGGCCATAAAACAGGTCCGGCCCTTCCCACCCATCTATGTGGAAAAGTTTGGTGTAAATGCTCTTTAACGGCCATGGAAAAATGAGCTGGAGCACCATCATGCTGGAACCACATTTGTTGCCTCTGATTCAAAGGAAGTCTTCCAAAAACTCATACAGTGTGTTCTGCAGAAAGTTGAGGTAAGCAGCGCCTGTTAATCGGTTTGGTAAAACAACAGGACCTAGAAACCTGTCACCTACAATACCCATCCAAATGTTTAATGAAAAACGTGAAAATAAAATAAAATGTTTGAAAAACGAGTAGTGGTCCATATCTCCGCAACCGTTACTTTGCGGACCCATGTTTATGGAGACTTTTCTGCTTATTTTGGTTCATACTATTACCTCCTTAAATATTTTACACTCTTTTTTTAACACCCTGTATAGAAAAATAGCATTAGAATCTTTGTAAGTAGGTAGAGTGTTTTCTTTAAGAAATAAAATTTTATTATAAATCTAAACGAAATACCCCTTAAAAGTAGATAAACTTAAATCAATTTGTCCAAACTGACAACCGAACAAAATATAGAAAGTTTATTTTTAATTATCATATAAAGTATTTATAATAAATATTGGAATACTTTTATTTCCGAACTCTGGGAAATGCCTTTGAAAGAATTCCGGTTTTTCCCAATACGTTCTCTTTATGATATACTGTAAAAACGTCTTGAGTTTTGTGGGTACTTGTATAACAGGAAATTTCAGCACTTCTTAGGTTGAAATCCGATTTAAAAGGATGAGGTCACGAAGAGGGTTCCTAAAAGGTCAAGGAAACTCACCGATTGTCTGTTACAGTGCCTTTCTCGTTAGAACATAAATAATTAATGGATTCACTAGAAATATCTATACAAACGTTACCAGAATTACAAATGATAAGTTCTACATAGCAACCATTAACTGTAGAAAAAACCTAAACTAAGCGTTATTTTAAAACTTAAAAATTGGATAACAAAAATACGTTCCATCAATAAATTGATTATCAAAGTTGTAAGTTACTATAAGTCTGGGCAAAATATCTTAAAAAAAAAACAAATAATTTTTAATAAAAATCCGTTATTAATTGTAATTTGTATATTCTGTGTCAAAAAAATGAAGGGCTTCAATTAAACATGGCATGACGAAGGTGATTTTCAATCAAGTTTTAGAGTATCATTCAATAACAGCTTCTCCTAAAAAAATTGTCTCATATTTGAAAATCGCGAAAATAGAGACATTTACTCGATATGCTTTTAGACTTCCTGCCGCTAGGTCGCTGGCTGACAGTGGTGCCAATGTTTTGCAATTGAAGCGGTTAGGTCAATGGAAATCCAGTGCTGTGGCAGAGGGGTACGTCATGCAGGATATAAGAATTTCCCAGCAGCACCAAGGACTTAAAATTTCGATCAATGCCTATAATAATACCAATTTCGTCATTAATTTTAATAAGTAGATGGGAAGTAGATGACAGTAATGTGACACTTACAGAATTTTAAAATGTCAGTAAAGTCCGTCGACGTACGATATCTCCGTTATTATAGAAGACATCAAAAAAAGCGATATACAAAAAATTGTAGCCAACTTAAAACTGCATATTTTAAAATAATTATTTTCGTATATACAGGGTGTTACGTCTTACCAGCGTGAGCCAAACATACTATTTTTAAATGGGACATACTATATATTATTTCAAATTTATATTAAGCTCATATCTCTCATGCTTCCAATATATGATTTAATTATGTTATACAGGATATTTCAAAAGTTATGGTCAATTGTATACTAGAACATTCCCATTTCAGCGTCCTGTATACGATATACATGACAACTTAACAGTAATTTATTGCAGGCATAACTTTTTGATATTGGTACAGTTTTACGAGACAGTGCTGTTTCAATATTATTACAACAGTTGAATATAGGGCGAGCCAAAACTCGAGCACATAATTTTCTCAATTTCTTTAAATGGATCACCCTGTATTTTATTTTAAAAACTGAAAATACACTTTATGTTCTTTCATTTTTATACAGCATTTTCTATAGGTAAAATCATTAATTTCTGAGATATTTACCATTTAATAACAAAAAGAGAATTTAAAAAAAAACTTGTTATAACAATAAATAATATAAAATTTCACAGAAGTTTGTTAAATAACAAGCTAGAAATTATATTGCTCAATAGTATATGTCTGTCATTTGCCCACGGTCAACTTGTTATAATAGAAATGTTTTAAAAAAACTCTGTTTTTGTTATTAAAAGGTCTAAAAAGGTTAAAAGGTCTTAATATAAGAAATTTAGAATTTTAGCTGTAAGGAATACTTTTAAAATATGGTAATACGTAACACCCTGTATATACGAAAATAATTTTAAAATCTGCAATTTTAAGTTGGCTACAATTTTTGTAAATAACTTTTTTTGATAACTTATACATATAGTAACGGAGATATCGTACTTAGACGCACTAATGCTAATTTCCTTGTTTATTAGCTCTTGAATTTACATATTAATATTTGGACTACTCGATAGTTTGTAAATGATGTTATATTTAATTCTGATAGACTCTATCTATTCTAATAATTGTATTTTCAAAATTGATCAGTATGTGCATGTAACATCATATAAAAGGGAAAAAGAAATAGCCGTATATAACATATTGATTTATAAAAAAGGTTGATGAAAAATTGCACACATATTTAAATATAGATAAAAAAATTACATAAAATAAGTATGTATAAATAAATTGCACAAATTCAATTTTGTGTCTTTTATGTTATTTCTCTTATTCAAGTTATAAGTCAGTATATGACGGTTTTTAAGTCCGAAATCTTGACACATGCACCGATTGACGTCAAATTGTAACAGAAAGTAGGAAATTGCTCAAGAAACAAAAGTTACATAGTGCCGATGTGTGCTTTCACCATGGGGGTGAATGCCACCACTTCTGGGGAGTGGCAATGAAGGCACCCATTTTAATCGTAAAATCGTAAATAAAGGGATGAATTCTAAGCAAAAAATGCTCTATAACGTTTTTTCCAAAAATTAATATTTTCCGAGTTATTTGCGATTGAAAATGTTGATTTTTCATGTAAAAAGTGCATGTTTTTCAACCATTTTTGATAAATAACTCGAAAACCTTGCGTTTTATCGAAAAACCCATATAAAGCAAAAATAAATCTTTTGAAATAACGAATCGATTCATTTTTTGTTGATTACCGTGGATGTAATAATAATCGAGTTATCTAGTCCCTAAAGTGATTGTTTATTTTTCGTAAAATAATGGCGAAAGAACTAATTTTTCGAAGAAAATGAATATGACCTTTTTTAAAGTACTTGGAAAGACATTTAAAATGCTTTTTTGAAAATATTTTTTAAATTTCCTTTTTTTCGAAATAACTCAAAAACTAAACAAGATACGTGAAAAATGCAAGAGTTCAAAATTAAAGGTCTTTCTATTATAATATTTTTGCTCTCTTTTAATTTAGATAAAAAATTAACTGAGATATTACGTTTTTTAGTTTGCATTTGCGTGTAAGGACCTTCTTTGAGCCCTTAAAACCTAAAAATCTCGAAGAGATCAAGACCCTTCAACTATAAAGGTTGATTTGTAGCTCTTGCAATTCCCTGAAAATTGCTTTTTGGAGTGATGAAAAATATTAAAAATTAAAAAAGTTATCGTGAAAAAACGAAATGTATTATTCAGTGCAAATTGTCGGATCGTGTAAATGGCTTAATTTCCGATAGTTTCCGAGGCGTAATACACGCACAAACACACACACGCACATGCCCAAGCAGAGGAAGTCGACAGTGGTGATAGTTCTTTAGATGATATGTAAATTTTTGATAATAAAGTGTAATTGTATAATACACAAATAATTTTTATTTTCCCTTTCACTAATTACATAATTTAAGTTTCGAGTTTTAAGTAATCTCCTTGAATTTAGCAATGTATCGTTGAGTGTCGTGAAGCAGGTAAAAATTCTTCAATTTTTCATTAAGGGTTGTTTTTAAGGGTTGAAGCGTTGCAATGAATCATCAGTAATACTATAAACAGTGATGAGTCTTTCATTCATTATAAATGCTATAAGGATGTGAAAAAAATGTTTTGCTTTATTTTATGCAATAAGGGTGGTTTTTAAGGGTTGAAACGTTGCAATAAATCGTGTATAAACAGTAAAAAATATTCAGTTCTTCAAAACATTTCAGTCACGAAAACTAATTTTTGTTGTTTTTCCTCATAAAGGGTTGAAATGTTGCTACAAATAAAAAATTATTATTATTCAAAACATAAAAGAAGGCTTATTCTATTGACATAACACTTAAATCTATGGTTTTTACGTTTTTTGCAAGAAGGGGTAGTTTTCACTCCCTATAAGCACACATTATGCATATGTAACTTTTGTAAAGGAGGGTGAAATGAGATAATTCATCAGTTTTCATGAAAATCGGTGCGTGTGTCAAGAATTTGGAGGTAATACCCCATTTTTACCGTTGTTAGTCCGGTCAAATTAGTCATAAAAATAGTGGTCAAATAACAAAAATTCAGACAGAGCTAAATTTTGGTGGAGACCTTGGGTACACCATTAGAAATGAAGTGTCAAAAGTCCCCACCTATCCCATGTGTGCTAAAAAAGTTATTCGGGGTCAAAAGTCAAAATTTGGCGTTTTTTGGATTTTTTTTTCGAAAATTGCAAGATTTATCAAAAAAGTAGCTCAGACAAAATAGATCTGAAAATTATCTACAAAAATGGTACTTATACTTTTTTTTCTAAGAACCACCATTCCTGAGATATCGCGATTCTAAAAGTTGAAGGAGTCACCTTCTACATGATATGCACATTATGCAACGTATATACATAGTCAGGCACTTAATGCAAGTCAAAATGCCTATTTGTGTCTCTTATATATATATAAACTATACTATTCTGAGAATATATACACTCAAAAGAAACTCAGTCCCTTAGTCAAAATGACGCAGATGTCCTTATAATTGACACAGCAATAGAACAATTTAATGCAACAAATACAACTATTGTAGTTGGTGAAGATGTTGACTTATTAATACTACTCACTTCAAGGACTCCTATTGATAAAATTATATATTTTTTAAAACCTGGAAAGACTCAACAGCGAACAGAAATATATTCTTCAAAAAGTTTATCTGCTTATCCAAAATGCCAAAGCCATATCTTATTTTTACTTGCTATAACCGGTTGCGATACTACATCGGCAATGTTCAGAAGGGGTAAAACACTTGTATCGAGTATACTATCGAGTTCAGACATGGCTAGGCAATCTACTGAACCCAGAAGACTGGGGTTGGAAATTAACAGATAATACTTTGGAACCGATTCAAACTTTACTTCCACATGCTCTGGAAAAACTCCTAAACACTATTTTTAGCAACTGAAAAAAGGTTGTAGTGCTAAATGTGGCTGTAGAAGAATAGGGTTACTGTGTTCTACAGCGTGTACTAATTGCCAAAGCCAGTCTTGCTCAAATGTCCAATTGAATACAACAGACGAAGATTCATGTGATTTCGATGAAGAGACAGCTGATTCATTTTCATTTGAACAATTTATGAACATCCAGAAAAGGAAGAAGAAGAAGAAGAAGAAGAAGAAGAAGAAGAAGAAGAAGAAGAAATGGAAGAACTGTTGAAGACTATTGAAGTCGACTTTGAAGAGTATGAATCAGATTAAAATATTAAAAGATGTTAAAAGAGTATTGTCCCTGAAAATTCCGTCATAACAGTTCGTAGAGTAGGCCTACCGGGGAAACCACGTTAAAAAAACGCGTCAAAGTACACTACCTCACTGGTGGTGTGGAAATGTGTGCATATCATGTAGGTACGTGACTCCTTGAACTATTAGAATCACGATATCTCAGGAATGGTGATTCTTAAAAAAAGTATAAGGATCATTTTTGTAGATAATTTTGCGATCTATAATTTTTGTCAGAACTACTTTTTTGATAAAACATAACGTTTTCGAAAAAAATCCAAAAAACCTCAAATTTTGACCTTTGACCGCGAATAACTTTTTTAGCACACATGGAATCGATGGGGACTTATGACACTTTATTTCTAATGGTGTACCCAAGGTCTCCACCAAAATTTAGCTCTGTCGGAATTTTCGTTATTTGAAATGTCTATTTTGACCGGGCTATGTATACTAGACTATTAATATAATTAGACCCAATTGCCATTGTTCAATTTAATTGAAACTCAGACAACTAATTCCAAAATAATTGAAAGCCGCTTTCCTGTTTCTAAAATTTCACGTTTAGTTGGGACGCCATGTATTTTTTCCTATTAAAGCCGGCTCCTCTGGCTTTTCCTGCCCGAATATGATGCGCGTAGAGCACAGCCGTCGCCTATTGTTAAGGAAACCGGGATAAACGACTTCTCCAAGTTGGAAATACCGAAATGTCCGCTCCGGCCGATGTTGCTTGACCCAAGCACGATCCCGATCGGATCCCCTTTTACATTGTGCGCCCGGCGCAACACATCCGTTTCCGGTAACATGTCTTGTCACATACCTCGCTGAAAAATTATGCTGGAAGTAAACGTACACCCTTATTTTATCTTGAATTACTTTATGACCGGGGCCGTATTTTCCTGGAAAAGCTCCGCTTATGGTGAAAGTTAGACGAGAATATACGGCAGAGAGGGATGTTTTGCAGTTTCGGAATTGTTTTCAAGCTTTTAAAAATTTAGGAATTTATTTTCAATCAAAATAAATCTACAATACCACGAAATACTGCCAAGTTATGTGTATAGATATTTAATTATTCGGTAAAAAAATCGGGAAAGTTGTAAAAATAGCTCGAGTTCTATTCAGTTTTTTCCGAAGCAAAGCATTTAAAAAATTGAAGAAACCTTATTGTAATATTTTTCTAGATATATTTTGCAGAAATAAACCTCAGCGGATATGAAAATAATATATTTTTAAATTATTATTTTAAATTATATATTCAGTATAGGGATACTTTCAACTCTCAAATTAATAGAGTTCAAGTACAAAGTAATAAAAGGTAAATATAAAATTTTATTTAATAGTATAAAAATATACAATATCTCAATTATTCAGTAGACAACTAAAAGAAACAAAATATTAGTTCCCTATAACTAAAAAACAGTACTCACAATGTTTTTAATCAAATTTCAATATAAAAGCACACAAAAAAACCAGGATTAAAAAAAAAGCTGAAATGACCTGATAATTATTTTATTAAAATAACGTCTAAAGGTCATTTATTTAAATTGTATGTATAATAGTAGGTATACAGGGTTCTCTGAAAGTCCGTCAGGAAACTCCGGGAGGTGATTCTACGGATTAAGATAATAGCACTATGCAATAAAAATTTGTTTCGAATTGTATTTTTTTTTAATTTTTCTATTTATATAACTTATTTAATTCAAGTTCGATTATTCTCTCATTTGGAATATATACTAAGTATATGAAGCCCTATTGGAACTGTCAGAGAGAAGTTTCATTATGCGCCGCTAGAGGGCACTTTACCTAGAACTCGAAATTTGTTATGTTCATAACTTTTTTTCCTTACTACACATCATTCGCAGAAATTTAAACATTATTGAAAAGAGAAACAATATCAGAAAAACTTATGTATACTGTTTATTCAAGCCGATAAATTTAACCGTTTAGTAGGAAATGGCTGTTAAAGTGTTATAAACAACAAATTTTTGATAATTACACAACCACACACAAAAAAAGTTGTCTGTACTTTTCATGCAACATATGTTATCCGTAGTATTTATTTTTGCCTCCTGATCACGAATCATGTGTCAGAATTGAGCCATCACATCACAGGAGTTTCCTAACCTCAAAAAACAAGTCAGAAATAGCAAAAATTCACGAAAAAGTGCTAGGAAAAATACAAAAAATGTTTTTCTATATTTTTCTAAATAAAAAACGGGTCAATTAAGGGAGGATATCACGAAGTTTAAAAAAATAACAGATTCACGCCAAATTTGGTATACGGGGGTTTTCGGGGTCACCTCGAATTCAGCGACCCCGAAAACCCCTGTATACCAAATTTGACGCGAATGCGTTATTTTTTGAAAATTTAGTCGGCTATCTTGGATCCGCCATCTTGAATTTTGCAAAATTCACCTCGGATCAGTGATCAGCGATCCCAAAAACTCCCGTATACCAAATTTAGCGAGAATGGGCTATTTTTTGAAAATTTGATCGGCCATCTTGGATCCGCCATTTTGAATTTTGTAAAAATTGACCTCGGATCCGTGATCAGCGACCCCGAAAACCCCCGTATCCCTTTGGAGCGAATCTGTCATTTTTTGATAATTCGTGATATCTGACCTTAATTGACCCGTTTTTTTAAGGTTAGAAAAAGAACCATCAATTCTGACTGCGGATTCACATTCTTAACCATATAACTGAACATTTGAATATGGACAAATTTTTTGTATTTTTCCTAGCACCTTTTCGTGAATTTTTGCTACTTTTGACCTGGGTTTTGAGGTTAGGAAATTCCTGTGATGTGATAGCTCAATTCTGACACCGGATTCGTGAACAGGAGGCAAAAATACTATGGATAACATATGTCGCATNTCACCCTGTAGATTTTAAAAATCTTTAAAATGCTTGAAATGATGTCCTTATAGGAAGTATTAACCACACCAAATTTTAAATTGATATTTTGAAAAATGAGCGAGATATTATAATTAATAGAAAAAAATAAATAAACTTTGACCCCCTGTAGCTCCGCTACTGATCGAGATCGGACTCATGTTTATATAAACTTTTTTGCTTAAAATGATAAAATCTATCACCCATTTCAGTTTGTGCCTTAAAACCTGAATCACCCTGTATATGCTTCTAACCATTCTTCTGGATCTGGAATAGAGAATATATGATATGATTCTCTAAACTTATAACATAAATAAGGAACATCATCATCCTCATTCTACAAAAATATCAAAAAATATAGAGCCATGTCACAGTTTCTGTTTTGTACCCATTGACATAAATGACCAAATTCCATTCTCTTACGACAACGATTATGTCGAATATTCGCATATCTTGCAACATCAGAATCTACATACTTTTCACGCTTTTTAAATTTTACACTTAAAAATATTCCAAAGGTAGCATTGATATATTCCTTCAGTTTTATTTGAAGCATATACATATATTATATAGTGAGATAACACCAATTCCCACAACACTAGATTACTGGAAGCAATAAAGGATGGCAAATTATGGTTACTGGTTAGAAGTTAGAACCCATATGTCAAAGTCGTCAAAGTACATATGACAGGCTGCACCACTGAATAGTGAATATATACATTTTCGCGATCTGTTCAAGTTACACAAGGTTAGAAATAATATTAAAAGAGATAGAAACAGTAACTACAAGTCAGACGTATTCACCAATATCCACTCGCGAAAAAAGCCTATTGATTGCTTATAATTTCCCCAGTGTTATAATAAAAAAGAAGATACAGTCCATTTAATTTCGCTTATGCTGAACAGTTAAGCTGCATAGTAGGTGTGTTTACAATTCATAATTAATTCTAGATAAATAAATAATTGTTTATGTTAATATTACATTTTTTTTTATCAAAATTGAACTAGAATTTAACCCACATAATTATAAATTAGACATCTCAACGAAGATGTAATTTTTTCTATGATTAAATCCAAGGGCTTGCAAGTAAGTTGGGTCCTGTAATCCATGTTCAACATAATATACTGTATTCGGTTGTAAATAGTTAGTTGTCCAAATTTTATTTAATTCCCTCAAGTGAAAAATCTAGATTTTTGGAAAAAACATTTTATTTTAAAACTTTGATACCCTGTAACTAAGGAACGAAGCGAAATCGGACCCATGTTGATATGAAAAAATAACCTTGTAATCGTGTGTTTGTGTTAGGAATCTGTCTCCGAGCGTTGGCCAATGTTTTCTGAAACACCCTGTATACCATACAATTTTACGATATACATTTTATCGCTGGTTAGTTCAATAACATGCACAAAATGATATTCATTTCGCTTGTAGTCTGTATCTGTATGTAGTCTGATGAAGCGTATTTTACTAGGGACAACATAAATAATAATAATCATAATGAACATTTCTGGGCGTTACAAAATCCGCCTGCAATTAGATCAAGACGATTTCAGCAACGTTTCAGTGTCAACGTTTGGGGTAGCATTTTCAACAATAATTTCCTACCTGTACATGTTGTAAATGATCTTTTAAATGCAGATCTGTATAGAACTTGCTTGGAAAACAACCTTTTTGATTTCATTGATGACGTAGGGTTTAATATTGTTCAAAATATGTATAATCATTACAATGGTGCACCGCCACATAGAGGGAGACAAGTAGCTTGATTAAATGATCATTTCCTGAATAAATAGATAGGTCAACAAGGTCCAATAAAGTGGCCACCATGTTCCCCAGACCTAAATCCTTTGGACTTTTATTTATAGAGACATATGAAGCAGCTTGTCTACCATGTTGAAATCATTAACCGTCAGCAGTTATTTGAGAGAATTCAGGATGCAGCCAACTAGATAAAAAAATCCAAATCTCATTCGTTATGTGACGGAATCTTTAGTTATCCGATGTGAGCCTTGCATTCGAAACGAAGGTGGACAATTTTTATAGCCTTAAGATATGTTAATTTGGTTAATAAAGTTTAACTAATGTTTAAACTTAAACAAATAATGATTATTGTTATGGCAACCGCCACTTTTATTTATTAGGCTACTTTGATTGAAATATGAAAATTACGTTTTTTAAATGCTTGTAACTTCTAAACAAAAACGAATCGGACATATGTTCATACAAAAAAAATGTTTGAAATTAAACTAACTACCATCTGTCAAAGTTTATCATATAGCTTGTAGACCACCCTGTATATATAACTTTGAACTGCAACAACTGAAAATTATTTTATGATAATAAAACAAACGATTAATTTAAAATTACGGTTTTTGAAATAGAACTAACTTTTTTGAATATTGAATATGGTGTAATTTTACACTTTCTATAAAAACGATTTTCTAATGCTTATTTCTAGATTTAACTTAATTTTGAATCATTTTCATCTACTTTCCATGGGACAAACCTAAGGTCTTTAATACGCAAAAAAATATTGTCCTTCGAAAACTTAAACTTGTATAGTTCATAAATAAAACTGGCATTGTCACTTTTGAATGAAACTCGAATAAAATTGAATATTTCGAGTAATTTCTAAATTTAGAGAACAAAATATTCCCTTTGAAAAGTCCATCAGCTGATCATTTAGTGCGAGCTGCGAATTATTGATAAATCCTTCTTTTCCCTTGGGGCGTCCTTGGCAACATTGCTAATTCTGTTCAGAAGCCAGGGGCTTGGCTTTTCTTTAAAGAATAAAACTGACGGATCGTAAATCTCCAAGCATCGCCACAGATTCTTTGCCAGCGAAGACTTGACTATAAAGAAGATTGCTCATCTCAGTGACGCGGTGTCCTTAAGAAAAAGAGAAAACAGGGTATAAGACATAGCCCACGTTATTATGAAAATAGCAAACATCAGATTACTTCACTTATTTTTAGACAGTGTGAATTGTGAATACAGATGGGTGTGTGTAAGTAAATCGAAAATATTAATTTTGAATAGAGATCATTACTATTCTGTAACCGTTTGTACCATAATTTTTTCAAAAAAATATATATTTAAGAATGTAATTTACTTATCTTCTGAAATTTGGAATATTTTATAATAAATTAAATATTAAAAATATGGACAATATTTAATATTTGTTGATATTTGGAATAATAAACTTGTAAATTAGCTTCTGATTATTTGAAAAGCAGGCAGATCTTCCGTTAGACGGGAATGATATCAAATTAAATAGTTGATATGACATTTTAATTTAAGTCAAATGAATGCATCAAACTCAGTCAAATAAAAGTCTTAGCAAGAACATAATTTGAACATTGTCTTTGATGGCGACCAAACATATATGATGACATTATAAAATTAACAGCAAAATTAGTAGAATATAAAAGGAACATTTAAAAACAATTTTATAATGACAAATCAATTTAGTTCGAATAGATAGCTATATAGAAAAATATAGGAGGCATCCGCATTTTGGAAAGGTACTTTTTTTAAACCTAATTAATTAGTGTAATTTAAAATTTATCCTGCAGGAAAGGAGACAGAAATTATCTAAGTTGCCGGGGTTTCCACGGTATGATTACCGGATGTACAACATGCAAGGTATCTTAGGAAGCAATAGACAGGGCAATTGAGCTAAAAACCACTGAATTTAAGTCAACTTCCAAAGATGTTTCATTTAAACGTTGCAGGGTGTTAAAGTCTCTCGTTAATATCTAAGAACAGATTGTATGATGTATGAATCAAATTTGATCTGGATTTAGGAAATATAACAAAAAAATACTATTACATCTCGTCGTTTTTATTACACCATGGTCAGGACTTTATATATTGGGCTTTATAAGTCAATAGTTGTAAAAGGTTATAAGGACATTTTAGGTATGTATTAGGTATGTTGATCTTTTCTATTTTAAATATGATCATAGAAAAAAGTTAAATTGTAAAACATTTTATTAATTTAACGAAAAAAAAATTAATTAAAATTTATTTTAAGTTTAAGCTTGTTGTAAAATAACATTTAAAAAAGTAAATCAAAATACACAAATTATGGTAATTGATTTATCTATTAATAACTAATTTTTTTTAATGTTATCAGAAAGAAACCGTGTACAAATTTTGACATTTTTATCTTCAGACGATTTAAAGATAAATAAGGAAACCCATTTGGCAAGTAACAACTCCAACACACTGTATTTCGAAAACAGGATGTCTATGAAAAATACGTCACATGAGCTACCCCCATCTTTTTCCCATGAGGAACTTGCAGGCAAGTTTTTTCTAAAACATGAACGGGACACCCTGTATATCTGAGAGAAGAATTTTATTTGGAAACTTTGGAAAGGTTGGGCAAATATTATCTTGTGAAACTCTTCGATCTTCTGCATTTTAATAATTTCATGCATGTCTACAACCGAAAAATATTTTGTAGTAATCGGTCGATGATAAAACTTCATATAAACACAGTTGATAAAATCATCGTTTTCCAAGTACGCTTAATTTTGGTATCTTATCTTGTTTTTTCTTAGTGGCAAATAGAATCTTCTTTATTTACATGAAAATTTAAATGAAAAAAAAAAACATTTTAATATGGAATTGACTGAAGTTTTCCTAAGATCAGTAGGCGAGGAAAATATTTTCAAAAAGAAAGGGCCAAACATCTTTCCTTACGTCCGAGTTTAAAGATGATTATTGTTGCTCTCTTGTAACAGATATAAAATTTGAATCAGATATCATATGTGTATTTTAAGATATTAATGAAAAAACATAAGTTAATTTAAATTAATGGTTTTTATCTCAAGAATCTGCGATTCCTGTATAACCACTGTTTTCAGGGACACACTGTATAACATAATACTACCAAATAAACATACAATCGTGTGCAACATAGGTCTTAAATTTATCAATTCCAAGGACATTTGTTTGATTCGGTTATTATTGACGATTACTCATAAAATTGCAAATATCGATAAACAAATAAAGCGTTTGTAAAAACATAAACAGATTAATTAAATTAAACTGTTGTACTAAAATTTGTGGCATCATTTTTATTTCCGATTTTCCCCATGGCATTGCTCTTCGTCTTTAATTTCACTAGAATTCACTAATTTTCATATAACTCCATGAATAAGGTGTGAATAATTCATATACCCAAATACATTATTTAAATATTACACAACAGTTTGAAAAATATTAACAACTTCATATAGAATTGATAAGGTAATAATTAAAAAGGTATAAATAATTTTGTCTTGGATTGGCTATAAATTAAAAGAAATATTATTTTGAAAATTGTCTACCCAATCTCATACGGATTATCATCAGCCCAACGATGAGTATTTTGAAGATTAAAAATATCGTTTCCTGCAAAAGAAGCCNAAGAGGGTGCTCCAAAGACTTGGATTCTTTTCTACGGTGATGATGCAGTATTAATGCCTTCGAATAAGGATGAATGGAGAAGAATGCTAAGGAGTTTCAGTGACTTGACAATAGGAAATGGATCTGAAAATAGAGCGGTGTAAACTGATAGATGTTTTTGTGTTTGGCAGGAGGCATCATTAGATTAACCATTAGTAGAAACTCCGTGTAGGTGGAAGATATAAAAAGCCGGATTAGTGCTGTACATATTTCACTGGGATTTTCGGTGGAATTTAGGTATTTACTTCAGTTTATAACAAATCACACCTATATAATAATAATTTAATACATTAATTAATTTTACAAAGATACGCAGAAGCATGCCTATAAAGCAAACACTGGGAATAATTCTGTAGAAGTTGTAAATTAAATTCAGAATATACACTGTAAAAAAAATTTCACTCAGTTTCACTCAATTTTACTCAATAATGTATCAGTTTCTGTCCACACCTGACTGAGTGATATTTTAACTCTATTAGTATGAGTAAAACTAAACATTTATGAATGAAAGTATAGCAACAGAATTTTACTCAAATCCGAGTTTCTGTTAACTATCAAATGAGTGACTTTTAACTCTATTCTGAGTATTTAAAGCCAACTATGAATTGACTTTTTCTCTAAATTTAAGTATTATTGAGTAATTTTTTACTCAGACTTGATTTACATTCTTTTTAAATATTAATTTAAATATCATTGTATTAAAGTCATAAACTACTAAGCTGCTACTTACAGTGGTTTCTACACAGATCTGTTTTAGAGACAGTATTTTACATCTCGATTAAAAGAATTGGTTAACTGATCAAACGAATAGATCTTCATAACCTATATTGTACGTTATACATGCATAATTAAGTATTAGTTTATTTAACGAAATATCGATCGAGACTCAATATATTATTGTTTCTAATTATTGTAATCAAACCACTGCATTTAAACATAATTTTCATCAAAATAACCGGATTAATGGATACTTGTCAAGCACAACACACCACGAGATCGATGACCAACGGTGGGAATAGGCAAAGACAACGCACGATGCCCAAATATGGTGTTTTTTAATTTTCAGGTACCTATGTTAAAAAACGCTAATTTTTGATTTTCTGGGAAATATCAGTCAGTGGTAAATTCCAAAAATGGTATCGTATTCAGCGCCTCAAAATACTACGAAAAAGATAAATTTGGACAAAAATTAGGAAAAAAATCAGTTTATACCCTTATTTGGATATGTTTTACCCAAAAATTTCACATTTCTCAGAAATTTGTCCTCGCAAACTCTTCAATTTTGACTACAGGATCGTGTTCAACGTATTGAATTTCTTAGGAAATGATTAGGTTTTTTGTGTGGCTGTTGATAATTTTCTTTGACGTTCAAATCCTGCACTATTTCTACTGCAAAATATGACAGATTTAAATGTTGAAGGGGTGCTTTCTAGAAAACTGTTAATATTATCGACGAGAACCTTTCCGTAAGATTTTCTGATGATCTTTAATGTTGTTATTAATTTTTTTTTAAGAATGCAGTTTAAAAAGTTATGACAATATTCTAGTTAATAAGGACAGCTTAAAGATTAAACCTTCAAGTCTTTAGCATTTTGACTATTTTTTCTTGCAGATGCAGCTTCTTAACTGTAATTATTAGTATATCAATTTTAAAAATAAATTAATTGAAATGAAAAATAGTAATTGCAAAATATTAATTTTAAAAAAGGAAAAAGATTTTTATGAAATGTTTAAATAATTAAAGCTAAAACACATACCTGATATGTTTACATTCTCAAATAATGCGATCATTCAAAGAAACATCCTATATTATTGTTCTAATTTACTTTAGAAAATCGGATAGTAGGAGGAAATGTAAATAATATACATAAGTCTATATAAAATATATTTATTAATTCAACTGAAATACAGAGTGTTTATGATATATATTGTTATATGCTGTTAATTTGGAAAAATATTAAAATTTGATTTTAATTTTGATTTGCTCCTTTCGACTCGAATTTGTTATACTTTTATTTTACTTTTCTACCTCGGCTAATTCTCAGGTTGGGCACAAGATTCTCTTTATCTCAGTGTCGGTTCAAACTCTCAGAAAAAAAAAACAGTTGCACACAATTATTTAACATTTATTTTTATGCAAAATCGAGAATTAAAACAATTTGATTTTTAAATATCGGACTCTTTAAATAAAATAAAAAACCTTTCCCTTTTTACTCATTAAATGATTGTAACAGTTACCTTATTTGAATGTTCTAATCTATGAACGTTTTTCCTCTGAAACATTCTAATACTGTGGAGATGTACACCTGGTTGCTGACTTACAAAGTTATTAAATATTTTACAGAAATGCTTTTCAATTACACCTTTTTGTTACTTACGTCTCCACAATATAGATCGACCCACTTTCGCTCATCTTTACAAATCTATGCTTGCGAAAAAGGAATATTTTCCTGTATTATCTGCTGCAAAATCTTAACCTAAGAAAATCAGTACACGATCTTATTCTAAATGATTAAATTAAACACGATTTCAAGTCTATTTATGAGTGGAATGAGTTTATATGAGCTCTCTATACGGTACGTATTTGCTTTACGTCTTTCAGATCTGATTTGGTTATATTATGTTATAAATGTTTATAATGAATCTTTTTTTATTTCTCACTTATATCCTGCTTTTTTTTGCAGCTTTTCCCTCCGTTCTGCTGATGTGGGAATGAAGTTCTGGCCTGGAATTCTTTCCACGTTATACCTTGTGATGAATATGGATAGATTTTTCTTTCCTACGATGTCTTTTGGCCCTTGGACTTCAGGTATGTCTTTCTCTATGCATTCTTGCTATATTTTCCTCAATAATTTCCTTTTTTTTCTAGCTTTTTCAAAATTTCTCATGGAGTCTCTCTGGATCTTATTTGTTGACTGCTCTCATGGTAACCGGCTTTCTTCTTGTTCACATGGGCTACTTTTCTCTATGAAGTTCTTTTAAGGTGAATAATACTTATGTCACTTTCACTCATTTCTTTCACTTTGTATTTCTGTTTCTTCCACTCACTTCTTATCTAATTCTTACTTTCTATTTACAAAATTTCTTAAACTAACAATAATGTCCTTTTTTTCTTTTTTAATTATCTTTTAACTGTTACTATCATTTATTTCTCTTTTGTCTAAATCCGGGTTTTGTCTCATGTCATGTAGATTTGCCTTTAATTTTGACAACTACTGTCACCTTTTTTGTAGTTTCTGATATTTAATACTATTTTAATTTTAAATAAAGATTTTTCATTTCTCTTTTCTCGTCTTCTCTATTTATGTATCTCTAAATATAACTTATTTTATCTATTTTACATTGATATGCTATTTTCTTGGTTTTGCTTTTTATTTTAGATATGATATTTCTGTTATTAACGATCTATCTTAGGAAATTTACTATCTTATAGTTGATATTTTACTCAAATTTAGGTTTATATCATGTTTTTAATGGTTCAATTACACAACTATTTTATTTTTATTTGAATTTTCATTAACTAGATCTGCTTTTCTTGTATACATGCTTCTTTTTCAGACTTTAATTGAACATTTTCTNATTTTCTCATAAAATCAGAAATAAAAGAGTTTTACCTTTTTTCAGCAACATTCCTGGGGACAATGTATAAAAATAGTCCAGCTTTATACAAAACGAGGCTTTGTAAATGATGATATTGATTAAAGTTCAACCATAATTCATGTCGCTGTTAAAAATAAAACTTTTTTCTAATAATCTTTTTAAAATTCTGCCCGTATTTCTAGGAGCACATATTTTTTTGGTATTAAAGAGTCAATTGTTAAAGCTAAAATTGAATAAGGGCGTACAAGAAAAAAACCTATTCTATTGTGCGTAGAGAAATATGATTTTCATTTCGTAATTTTCTTCGATACGTTTACGAGTTAAAAACCTGTTAAAAATGTACAATTTCAATATCGATTTATTATGCAAATACGGTTAGGGTCTGAGATTGAGTTATGAATGATTGATTTTAAATTAAGCAGGTGTCAGACTTAAGTGCGGGAGGAAAGAGGGTGCTCCAAAGACTTGGATTCTTTTCTACGGTGATGATGCAGTATTAATGCCTTCGAATAAGGATGAATGGAGAAGAATGCTAAGGAGTTTCAGTGACTTGACAATAGGAAATGGATCTGAAAATAGAGCGGTGTAAACTGATAGATGTTTTTATGTTTGGCAGGAGGCATCATTAGATTAACCATTAGTAGAAACTCCGTGTATGTGGAAGATATAAAAAGCCGGATTAGTGCTGTACATATTTCACTGGGATTTTCGGTGGAATTTAGGTATTTACTTCAGTTTATAACAAATCACACCTATATAATAATAATTTAATACATTAATTAATTTTACAAAGATACGCAGAAGCATGCCTATAAAGCAAACACTGGGAATAATTCTGTAGAAGTTGTAAATTAAATTCAGAATATACACTGTAAAAAAAATTTCACTCAATTTCACTCAATTTTACTCAATAATGTATCAGTTTCTGTCCACACCTGACTGAGTGATATTTTAACTCTATTAGTATGAGTAAAACTAAACATTTATGAATGAAAGTATAGCAACAGGATTTTACTCAAATCCGAGTTTCTGTTAACTATCAAATGAGTGACTTTTAACTCTATTCTGAGTATTTAAAGCCAACTATGAATTGACTTTTTCTCTAAATTTAACTATTATTGAGTAATTTTTTACTCAGACTTGATTTACATTCTTTTTAAATATTAATTTAAATATCATTGTATTAAAGTCATAAACTACTAAGCTGCTACTTACAGTGGTTTCTACACAGATCTGTTTTAGAGACAGTATTTTACATTTCGATTAAAAGAATTGGTTAACTGATCAAACGAATAGATCTTCATAACCTATATTGTACGTTATAAATGCATAATTAAGTACCAGTTTATTTAACGAAATATCGATCGAGACTCAATATATTATTGTTTCTAATTATTGTAATCAAACCACTGCATTTAAACATAATTTTCATCAAAATAACCGGATTAATGGATACTTGTCAAGCACAACACACCACGAGATCGATGACCAACGGTGGGAATAGGCAAAGACAACGCACGATGCCCAAATATGGTGTTTTTTAATTTTCAGGTACCTATGTTAAAAAACGCTAATTTTTGATTTTCTGGGAAATATCAGTCAGTGGTAAATTCCAAAAATGGTATCGTATTGAGCGCCTCAAAATACTACGAAAAAGATAAATTTGGACAAAAATTAGGGAAAAAATCAGTTAAGACCCTTATTTGGATGTTTTACCCAAAAATTTCACATTTCTCAGAAATTTGTCCTCGTAAACTCTTCAATTTTGACTACAGGATCGTGTTCAACGTATTGAATTTCTTAGGAAATGATTAAGTTTTTTGTGTGGCTGTTGATAATTTTCTTTGACGTTCAAATCCTGCACTATTTCTACTGCAAAATATGACAGATTTAAATGTTGAAGGGGTGCTTTCTAGAAAACTGTTAATATTATCGACGAGAACCTTTCCGTAAGATTTTCTGATGATCTTTAATGTTGTTATTAATTTTTTTTTAAGAATGCAGTTTAAAAAGTTATGATAATATTCTAGTTAATAAGGACAGCTTAAAGATTAAACCTTCAAGTCTTTAGCATTTTGACTATTTTTTCTTGCAGATGCAGCTTCTTAACTGTAATTATTAGTATATCAATTTTAAAAATAAATTAATTGAAATGAAAAATAGTAATTGCAAAATATTAATTTTAAAAAAGGAAAAAGATTTTTATGAAATGTTTAAATAATTAAAGCTAAAACACATACCTGATATGTTTACATTCTCAAATAATGCGATCATTCAAAGAAACATCCTATATTATTGTTCTAATTTACTTTAGAAAATCGGATAGTAGGAGGAAATGTAAATAATATACATAAGTCTATATAAAATATATTTATTAATTCAACTGAAATACAGAGTGTTTATGATATATATTGTTATATGCTGTTAATTTGGAAAAATATTAAAATTTGATTTTAATTTTGATTTGCTCCTTTCGACTCGAATTTGTTATACTTTTATTTTACTTTTCTACCTCGGCTAATTCTCAGGTTGGGCACAAGATTCTCTTTATCTCAGTGTCGGTTCAAACTCCCAGAAAAAAAACAGTTGCACACAATTATTTAACATTTATTTTTATGCAAAATCGAGAATTAAAACAATTTGATTTTTAAATATCGGACTCTTTAAATAAAATAAAAAACCTTTCCCTTTTTACTCATTAAATGATTGTAACAGTTACCTTATTTGAATGTTCTAATCTATGAACGTTTTTCCTCTGAAACATTCTAATACTGTGGAGATGTACACCTGGTTGCTGACTTACAAAGTTATCAAATATTTTACAGAAATACTTTTTCAATTACACCTTTTTGTTACTTACGTCTCCAC
>NW_019416360.1:356737-374853 GCF_000390285.2 Anoplophora glabripennis
GGATTCACCGATTTCGAGATAAATTGTGAAATGAACTGGTAATTGTTGCTAAAAGTATCAGTATCAAGACATTAGTTACTATGAAATAGTGATAATAATAGCACGCGTAATCACCATGAATGCAATAAATGATTATTGACCTGGCTTCCCTTGTTTGTATTTTGCAACTTAAAAAAAACTATATAATGTTAAAAGTTGTAACAGAGAGAGTTCCGTTTGTATTATTCTTTTTGGTAATACATTGTAAAAGTAAAAGTAAAAGTAAAAGTAAAAGTGTAAAAGTTGTCTTTAAAAGACTTTATTAATCCTGCTTTCGGGAAAGACGATTTTAATATATGTATGTTTATTGTTTTTTTGGTCATATATTAAATTCCTACCATATAGTTGCGTCATATGTTCCACTCGTGTTTTTATTAGCATTCCATCCAAGAATACACTATAGGCTTCGGGAATATTCAATATGTGCGGACGTGAAAGAAATAAAATAATATTTGACATTGCAGTTGCATAATTCTTTGAAAGCTTGAAGTTGTATTAGTTATTTTTTTGAATAGGAATTACTACGTACCTACTATACCTTACTATTGTATTATATATTATTTTTATACAATATACTATTAAAATGTCATAATACCGAAATATGTAAACTACATAAGATTAATACTTTCAACATTTTAAAAAATGGCGAATGCGCCGCTACCAATACCTTTTCTCAATGAACTAGTCAATTTAATTTAGGGAATCATTATATAAATTTAATTTTGGAAGAGGTTATTTGTATTTCAGATTTTGAAAGAACTGATTTTATTTTTTTCATAAAACATTAAATGTGGTTACTAAAATATGATAATTGCCAACTGTATTGATTGAAGTAATTACATACGTTTAATATTTGTTTCGCATGACTAATCAAAACTTCAAATTACATTCCGTTAATAAATTTTAGTTGCTAAAACAATTGGAAAAGAAAAGACAACTATATTTTAAGTTTATATAACATACGCCGAAAAGTGTTTTTTAAAAGAGCTGCAACAAATTTTCCAAACAATGAACTTTGTTTTACTATAGGGTTACAAATTCAATAACCAAAAAGTAATTTTTAAATTTCGGTCAGGGACAACCCGTACCAGAGGATTTTGTCAAATATTATATTTCTACAAGATGCAGCGCAAAAACAGGAGTTGAAGAATATTATTTTTCAAAAACTTGGAAAAAACGTATTATTTATGTAGTCATTTTTATTAGCCCAATTTAAACAGGGTATCCCAGAAAGTGTCAAAATTTTAATCGCATATGCAACTTATCAAGAGCAATTACTTTTAGGTATTTTTTTTTCAAAAACTTCTGAGCTATAAAGTACGATTTTCTTATATTTGAAATTATTACAAAGTTGCGTTAATAATAAACAAAAAGAAAAACAGAAATGGGATCTAATTCGCGCTAGTAAGTAGTTAGCACTTAAAGTATTTAATTAATTAATTAAATTAATTAATTAATTAATTAATAAAATAATTTAATATACATGATGTTACAACAACTGTTCAGAATTTTGCCCACCGACGTGTAAACACATTTGGGCCCGTCTTATCCAGTTTCTACGAACTAACACAAATGTTGCTTTGCTTTCACCATAACATCAAAGCTTCGCCATAACGCAAATATTCTTGCTTCACCATACATTAAAACGATATCCACCACCTCCGAGTTGCTATACACGTAAGCCATTTCTGACACTTGAAAAACTAATGTAAACACTATCGTAAAAACGTTAATACTACAATAGCCCAGCGTTGTGAAGGTTGTAAATACTACAACTACAATTTTACAAAAAGTTTTTTACGATATCTATCAACTCCATTCACTTTTCGTTAAGTGAGATCGGTATTTATTTATCCATTTTTTACTTATTTTGTGTTATAGAGGGTGCTTCAGAAAGACCTCCCGTAAATACAGGGGGTGATAGTACGACAAAAAATAAGAATTTTTTGTCTTATGAACTGTATGTCTAATTTTTAGAGAATTTTACGAAAATTTCCAAACGGTGCTAAATATTTTTATGAAATTTGGAATTCCGAAGTTTTTAAAGATATCAAATACGCTGGTTTAATTATTTTTTGGATATTTGATAGAGGGCGCTAGTTATGTTACATTCGTATTACATTTTAAGTTCTAAATTTAAGTTAGTTTTTTACCATTCGGGCTCCAATTTCAAATGTACAATTTTATTTTCTAAAAATAATGTACTCTTGTTAGAACGCATACATTTTTAGCAATATTTTAAACACTAATTAACTTTATATCAAAATTTTAGTGACTGTAATTAGTCATTACTAACTATAGTCACTAAAAATTACTAAAATTTCGATATAAAGTTAACTAGAGTTTAAAATATTACTAAGAATGTATGCGCTGTACAGGGTGTCCCGAAATTCATGCAACAAAATTTGGTCATAGATTCTTAGGACAAATTTAGAGGACCCGTATTTTTTATTTTTGTCAAGTGGCCCCCTGTTTCGGAGTTACAGCCCCCTGAAGTCCGCCCCTAAGAATAATCTTTTTTTTTATATCTCAGAACCCTGTTGTACGAGAATCACTAAATTTGGTACACAGGGATTTTATGACATGTGGAATCTGATGGTGCAATGTTTTTTGGCGGGGAACCCCCTTAAGACAATTTTTCGTCGGCCTCCTTGTCTTTGGAGCCAAAAAAATTTGGTCGCATATTTAAATTTCTTAAAAATTATCAGTCCACTAGAAAGCCATTAAATTTAGAAACTTTTGCGACCAAATTTTTCTGGTTCCAAAGACAAGGGGGCCCACGAGAAAGCGTCTTAAGGGGGTTTCTCGCAAAAAAGCGTAGCAAATTTAGTGATTCTCGTACAACACGATTTTGAGATATAAAAAAGACTTCTTAGGGGCAGTCCCCTAAATTTGTCTCAAGAATCTATGACCAAGTTTTGTTGCATGAATTTCGGGACACCCTGTATATGAGAAATCCATCAATAAGTTTTGACATACGCCTACTTTGAGAAAAGTCGCTTATTTTATACACCGTAATATTGTAAGAGTTTAATTAAAAGCCTCTTTTGGTCTACATTGGGAAGTTCTAACAAGAGTACATTATTTTTAGAAAATAATATGATACATTATAAATTGCAGCAAGAATGGTAAAAACATAACTTTAAAGAAATTAGAAGTTAAAATGTAATAGGAATGTACAGTGAAAAAAGGATTTATTAGGACTAAATAAATATCGTTTGCCATGAACTAATCCTAGTTTTGGATATTGCCTAGCATATATAGTGTGAAAAGTAACTAATAATAAGTTCACAGTTTTGTAATAAATCTTATTTGAATGTTAAATTATTTTTACTTTAATATCACATTTCGCCTCTTTATTATTAATCTACATATTTTAAGATGTAGATGACATAAAATTATTAGAAATATATCTTAGCTTAATGTGGACTAACAGCTTTTCAGTGAAAATAGGTTATTTTAATATTAATAAATCAATGGTTTATAAAAAGTGAATTGCTTTTTACACTAATATTGGATGTATTTCTTTCTTGATTAGTAAATTATGTACTTTCTCAAATTTAATTAAACTGATAATTAGATAAATTATCCAACTATAGGTTTATAATTTGAAAAGGTACATAGTGTTGAGATCTGCTAATAGAGAAGCACATACGAGTATATACGATACTTTTATTGGAACATTTAATTTTTGCTAAAAATTAATTTTAAGACTTAAATATATCGTTCAAAACTACTTGTCGTAGTTGTTGACAGTTTAATGATTAAAAATAATTTTCGGATTTTTAAATTGGGTTTTATAATAAATTGATGAAACTACAACAGCAACACTATGTCCTTATCTAAAACTGAGTTTTTGACGATTATTACTTGTTTGGTCCTAAATTACACAGTTTCTGCATCCATTTTAATGAAGAGCAAACGGAACACAGCACTCTGTAACTATATGCACATGTTATATTATGAATATGATCAAAGAACAACAAGAAACACTACCTTTTGATATAGTCCATACTAGTCTACTGAACTACACAATACACTACAGGCACCTTGCATACGTAGCCGCCATGATGGCAAAGATACGACTGTCAGGGGAGAACACAACTTGGTCAAGTGATTGGAGTAATTTTTAAATAATATTTTTTAATACTGAACTGATAATAGTTTTAAACTATATAAAAATTTAACTTTTATAACCAGCTGGTNTATTATTATAGAATACGAAAGGCATTACAATAAGTCCTGCTGCATGCGCTAGGATTCACCGATTTCGAGATAAATTGTGAAATGAACTGGTAATTGTTGCTAAAAGTATCAGTATCAAGACATTAGTTACTATGAAATAGTGATAATAATAGCACGCGTAATCACCATGAATGCAATAAATGATTATTGACCTGGCTTCCCTTGTTTGTATTTTGCAACTTAAAAAAAACTATATAATGTTAAAAGTTGTAACAGAGAGAGTTCCGTTTGTATTATTCTTTTTGGTAATACATTGTAAAAGTAAAAGTAAAAGTAAAAGTAAAAGTGTAAAAGTTGTCTTTAAAATACTTTATTAATCCTGCTTTCGGGAAAGACGATTTTAATATATGTATGTTTATTGTTTTTTTGGTCATATATTAAATTCCTACCATATAGTTGCGTCATATGTTCCACTCGTGTTTTTATTAGCATTCCATCCAAGAATACACTATAGGCTTCGGGAATATTCAATATGTGCGGACGTGAAAGAAATAAAATAATATTTGACATTGCAGTTGCATAATTCTTTGAAAGCTTGAAGTTGTATTAGTTGTTTTTTTGAATAGGAATTACTACGTACCTAATAAACCTTATCATTGTATTTTATATTATTTTTATACAATATACTATTAAAATATCATAATACAGGAATATGTAAACGACATAAGATTAATACTCAATCAATATTTTAAAAAATGGCGAATGCGCCGTTACCAATACCTTTTCTCAATGAACTAGAGAAATATTCAATTTAATTTAGGGATTCATTATATAAATTTAATTTTGGAAGAGGTTATTTGTATTTCAGATTTTATATGCTGTTTCAAAAGTCATTATGTTTTAGGATTTGTAATTCGATTTCAGAAAACTTACATCTTAGAAAATGTGAACTGATTTTATTGTTTTCATAAAACATTAAATGTGGTTACTAAAATATGATAATTGCCAACTGTATTGATTGAAGTAATTACATACGTTTAATATTTGTTTCGCATGACTAATCAAAACTTCAAATTACATTCCTTTAATAAATTTTAGTTGCTAAAACAATTGGAAAAGAAAAGACAACTATATTTTAAGTTTATGAGAACATACGTCGAAAAGTGTTTTTTAAAAGAGCTGCAACAAATTTTCCAAACAATGAACTTTGTTTTACTATAGGGTTACAAATTCAATAACCAAAAAGTAATTTTTAAATTTCGGTCAGGGACAACCCGTACCAGAGGATTTTGTCAAATATTATATTTCTACAAGATGCAGCGCAAAAACAGGAGTTGAAGAATATTATTTTTCAAAAACTTGGAAAAAACGTATTATTTATGTAGTCATTTTTATTAGCCCAATTTAAACAGGGTATCCCAGAAAGTGTCAAAATTGTAATCGCATATGAAACTTATCAAGAGCAATTATTACTTTTATCTATATAGACATATAGTTCATAAGACAAAAAATTATTATTTCTTGTCGTACTATCACCCCCTGTATTTACGAGACGTCTTTCTGAAACACCCTGTACAATTTAATATAACAAGTAATTGTAAGACATACTACCATTATGTATTTTAAAAAAATAAAAAAAAATAGTTTCGGAATTTGTGAACGCCCTGCATATGACAAGGGGCCTAAAAATAATGAGACAAAATAATAACTCGAAATGAACATATAATGTTAAAATGCTCTAGTTTATCAAAACCGTACCTTTGCAAATTTCTATTAATAACTTCATCAGTGCCATAAAATACTTAAGATGAATATTATAAATACATTTCTGCTGCGGAATTACTCAACAACTACCACCTATCTATTGGATTAATTGCCTAAATGTTTATTCAGTTAAATCCCCCAAAGGACCCCTGTACTAATTTCCGTTACAGGAAACGATATTGGAAGGTCGAATTCTCTGTTTGGCTGTTCCAGGGTGAACCTCTAAGGGATGACATAGTCGGTGAAATGCATTTATAGGGCGCTTCATTATAATCATGTCTCTGACGGTGTGCAAATAGGGTATGGAACAGCTGACGGATTTTCAGAAACAAAACACCCAGCGTTGGTTGGGTAGTTTTATGTACATGTAGGTTGAGGCTTTGTAAATTTGTTTTCAATAGAAATGCATTTCACGATGCGTAAGAGAGTATTTAGGCTAGTAAACTTTTGTGTAAAGTTCATACAGGGATGAAAACGTTGTTTAATATTGGGTTGAGAGCATTTTTATTGAATTCAAAACTTATTTCTGCTTGTATTCTTATATAATTAATAATTTATATACAGGATGATTCAGTCATAATGTCATTAATTTTAATCACATATTCGGAAGGTCTAATAAAACCAGAAAATTAAAAAAAAAATTACTTCACATTTTAAAAGATAAGCAAATAGCTCCTTAACTCCCGCTAATTCGGCGGACAATAGGACGTTCGAAAGCTGAAGCGAAACAGCTGATTTCCCCAGTCGTCTTAAATTTTGCAATTGGTTTCAAAATNAAAAAAATAGTTTCGGAATTTGTGAACGCCCTGCATATGACAAGGGGCCTAAAAATAATGAGACAAAATAATAACTCGAAATGAACATATAATGTTAAAATGCTCTAGTTTATCAAAACCGTACCTTTGCAAATTTCTATTAATAACTTCATCAGTGCCATAAAATACTTAAGATGAATATTATAAATACATTTCTGCTGCAGAATTACTCAACAACTACCACCTATCTATTGGATTAATTGCCTAAATGTTTATTCAGTTAAATCCCCCAAAGGACCCCTGTACTAATTTCCGTTACAGGAAACGATATTGGAAGGTCGAATTCTCTGTTTGGCTGTTCCAGGGTGAACCTCTAAGGGATGACATAGTCGGTGAAATGCATTTATAGGGCGCTTCATTATAATCATGTCTCTGACGGTGTGCAAATAGGGTATGGAACAGCTGACGGATTTTCAGAAACAAAACACCCAGCGTTGGTTGGGTAGTTTTATGTACATGTAGGTTGAGGCTTTGTAAATTTGTTTTCAATAGAAATGCATTTCACGATGCGTAAGAGAGTATTTAGGCTAGTAAACTTTTGTGTAAAGTTCATACAGGGATGAAAACGTTGTTTAATATTGGGTTGAGAGCATTTCTATTGAATTCAAAACATATTTCTGCTTGTATTCTTATATAATTAATAATTTATATACAGGATGATTCAGTCATAATGTCATTAATTTTAATCACATATTCGGAAGGACTAATAAAACCAGAAAATTAAAAAAAAAAATAACTCAAAATTTAAAAAAAAAACAAAAAACCCCCTTAACTCCCGCTAATTCGGCGGACAATAGAACGTTGGAAAGCTGAAGCGAAACAGCTGATTTCCCCAGTCGTCTTAAATTTTGCAGTTGGTTTCAAAATCAAAATGCAGCGGATCCCAACTATATTAACAAAGTGCTATGGACGGATGAATGTTGTTTCAGCCGTACTGGCATTTTTAATAGGTAGGTACCATACCACTCTTTGAAAAGCAATAAGTCACTAGGTATACGTACTACAAACTAGATAATTAACATAAAACTAAAGACTCATATTCAATTACAAAACATGTTGAATACGCTAACAGTATTAAAAATACTAAATTGTATTAATCTAATATTCCAGAACAATTATTATTCTTATACATTTGTTTATATTGACAACTAATTAATACTTAATGTAATAAATAATTTATTTAAAATGTAAGAAAATATCTTATTCATTCGTCTGTCGAGGTAAAATGATCTCTTTACTCATTGCCGTTCACTACGTATTAAAAAGGCAGTAAAAACTAGGTTACTGACCGAACAGTAGGTAGGTAGGTCAAGATTCACTCTCGATAAACCATTGTGAGCCAGCGTCAGGAGCGGCCAATAAAGAGGTCCAAATAATGATTTAAAAATATTATTTTTCAGCTTAAATATGCATTTAAAAATTTTTTTAACGCGTATTCTTATTCTACCCATTTTTGATTTAACAATGAAATTACAATTAAAACTTATCTATTGAAATAATATGATCAATATTACGTTAAACCACAATATTCTGTTTAACCGGCTGGTGGCTGGTGCAGCAGTTTGTTATTGTTCATTGTCAACGAATCATTATAACAGATAACACTAACTTGACATATTTGTGCATTTTTCAGTAGCGTCTGTTGTCCGTGTCTGTTATTCTTTCAATTAATTTTCTACCATAGCTTCATTGTTTTCTTTATTGTAATAACTCATTTGTGAAGTGGAACTCGAAATGAGGAAGAGTTATGGATATACTTTTTGCAATCCTACATTGAGCAATTTATGACGGAATTTCCAGACGCAAACACTGATTATGGTACTTTTAAACCGGAAATATGCTACTGTCAATAGTGTTGAAACCAAACACTGTGTTTACAAAGTAAAATCTAAAGACAGACAAGCTATACTTACAGGAAATGTCATCAACAGTCTACAGCAATGAATATATCAAAGTCCCACAAAGTTGTCAGCTCATACAGGTACTTTTTTATTAAGTTTATGCAAATATTCTCAAACCCAGTTGAACATGGATCTCTCAACTATATTAGCAAATTTTTTATTTGAAATCGACATTGAATTATACGAGTAGTTTATATCATAAATTTTTATATTTAGTACTTTGGAAGATACCAAAAGTTTTAAAGAAAGAAACTGTATTTACATCCATACAAGGTAATTTTTGTGCGGGAATTAATTCCCATAGACTGTAGAAGACTATTACAGTACTGAGAGTGGTTTTTAGCAAACATTTATTGTACCTATAAGTAGCATTTTATTCACGCAAGAAAGTTTAAACGCGAGAACGTAGCTCGAGCGTTTAATATTCTTAAGTGGATAAAAGGCAATTAAAACACGAATGCAATACAATCCATAATCACATTACAATCATATTTGTGGAGTCAGAATTATTAGAATTTAATAAAAAGATATTTGCACGACTTGATATTTCTTACTAGTAAATGAAACGTGGTAGGTTTTGTTATACTATGGTACATTGTTTATTATCAATTATTTAATAAACAGTTCTGTCTGAATTTGGTAAAAATGCAAAATAGTAGTTGTGTTCCTGTGGCTGTTTTTGAAGATGCTCAATAAGCAATTTTTCATTTATTTCCAGCGAACTCCAGGCAAAAAGATTTCGCTGAGTAATGACAATAAATGAACAAGTCATGCTATCGTATTTTTTAAATTTGAAGAAAACATGCAATTTCATCTATGTGGTCGAAGAATTCGATGTTGAAGTGTACTATAATGGTTTACAAAAATATGGATATTGGAAAATATAACAAGATTACTGCTTATTTGAAGAGTGAATCGAGATGATACAAAGCAAAAAAAGCTGCAGTATTGGAAAGAGCACATATTGAAGAATTTTTGACGGAGGCTTCTAATAAAGAATATTTAATGGTTAAGAGAATATCTCTTTACCTTTTACATGTTGTTAGGTATATAGTATATAACTTATTTAAGGTTGCACTAATAATGGGTGTCTGTCGATGTTGCGAATTGAGAAATTTGAAAATTAGTGACGTACAGGCCATTGACAGCTACCTACTTCTTTCAATACTTGACACCAAGACGGGAATTTCAAGAAAATTTACAATTATAGAAGAAGGATTTTGTGTAAATGCTGTTGAAATATGCAGAAAACATATTTCTCTGCACCCAACACAAGACAGGTTCTTTTTAAGATACATCAATCACAAATGTACTCCTCAGCCTGTTGGCGAATGTTCTCTTAATAGTTGTTTCATTCCTGAATATCGCAAATCTAGAAGCATATACTGGCCATTGCATGAGGCGCACTTCAACAATTTTATTGGCCAATAAAGGTGCTGATCTTACAACCATCAAACGGCATGGTTGATAGAAGAGCTCCTCTGTAGCAGAAAGTTATGTTGAATTTATATCTAACAAACTTGATATAAGGAAAATCCAAGAAAAATATAGCTGTTCCTTATAAGAAGAGACATCCGTAACTTGTAAAAATTCTTCACAAACTTCGGCAGATGTTATGCGTGATGGTAACAATGCTATAAGGGTTGTTATTAATGGAAAGGAAGTTAAATGATATAAACGAAATGTTTATTACTATAAATTTAAATGTTAATGATAATAAATTAAATTTGATTTATTATAGGTTTATTATTTTTTCATTATTCTACTAGTGAAATAAAGTTACTTTATTCCACTAGTGGATAAAGTGTCACATTAAACGGTTTATATATGTGGATAAAAGTCCTACTATAAGGTGATTGTGGATAAATAAATTTGTTGAACTTGTCGTTTTTCATTGACGAAGCATGGTTTCACATATTAGGTTATAGGTATAAACAGATAAAATTATAGAGTTCAGTTTAGATTCCCTTGTTTATAAGGTAAGGTATAGTAGAACGAGGTGATCTGCAACTTATACTAAACAAAAAATGCTAGATGCAAAATAATTCATTCTCGTGATTCACTTTATTTTCCAATAAGGAAAGTAACTAATAGGTCTATGTGAAGCAGTTTATAGAAATTTTCAACATGTTATACCTATTATTTTGTGTATCCCATCGTGTAATTGGTAGTAACTGTTGGATGGTGTATTTCTGAAATAAAAAATAATAATAATAATAATCAAGTAATAACATAGACATTCAATTACATCCTAGATAGATAGATGATATTAATTGACATTTATTTATTTATTTCATAAAAAAGTAACTGCCGGTTGGTAATATTTCTAAAAAATACCCAAAAAAAGAAGAAATATTACCTATCTGATAACTTTGATGCATTAGTTGTTCTTTTTTTTTCATAAATTGGATTAGGATTACTCGTTACAGTCTATGGTCCCGTAGTTTGATTCTTATTTCTAATTTGTTTTTTCTTCTGTTTGAACTTATATCGAATACCGAAATAATTCAAAATGTTTATTTTTAGAAACTTTCAGTAACTTTCTCTCAGCCGGCATTGGCATAAACATATTTTCAAAGTTCAAATGGAAACCATTCGGAAAAGATGTCCATTTAGAAAAACGTGGATGGATATATAACAATAAAACCTGCTACTAGTTCTGCATATTTTTTGTTCCCCTTAAACTCAGCTCGTTGAATTTCCAGATTTTCGCGTTTAGGGAAAATATGTGTATACACACACAATTCCCTTATGTGTGACAGGAATATTTACGCACCCATTCGTTGAAGTCCAAAAGGCGTATTTGCTTTACTACGATTTGCATAAAATATTCAATATTGTAAATCAATAAGGCGTGTTGGATAAGAAAAAAGTCCATGAAGACTTTGCGCCTCAGACTGTTCCTCTTTAAGTAGCTATCCTATCTACTGTAGTCTTATGTGAATATGTAAGTAGAATTTTAATTCATATTAATATTTTAATGAGTTTTAGGTAAGTACTCTGAGAATATTTTTTTATCATATTTGTAGAAAAATAATCCTTCAGTGAAAGTTTTCGAATGAATGAAAAGTAGTGTATATAGAGAATATAGAAATGACCACAATTACCACAAATTGGACATTTTTAGGAATGTAATTTTACTCTTCTACCATCAGATCGAGGAAACGTGATAATCACGGCTATCTCCTTCAGCAAAATGCAGGGATACACAAAAGCAGTTTACCTTTAGTTCCTTCTTTAACAATTCAAGCTCTATGACATGGAAAAGCTCTCTTTACGACACATGTTTATGATAAACCTTGTCTAGAAATAAGCTTAAAGTTTACATTTTTGAAAGAATCATTGAAATTATCAAGTTTGTCTTAATATCTTGTACGGGCATCTTGTAAGCTTTACTACTACTTAGATAAGAATCATTATATGTATGTATAACAGGGTACATGTAGCTGTCACAATTATAATAATTCGGGAGTGCTCACTTCTCTGTAGAATAGTTTTTATAATTTAAAAAAATCGCTACATTTCTATTTTTTTAAAGGTAATTTGGAAGATGAAATTTATTTTTATTTTCTCTTAGATGCAAATCTGGTCGAATCCTGTATTCTCTTCCCTGGTGATTTTTTAGAACGCTCATTTGTTTTTCCAGTCTTGTTTTCTGTAGCAATTATTTAGTTTCTCATTCTTGATTTTTGACAGTATTTGATGATTTTTTCCTGCAACTTCTAAACCTTGACTGAATGTTTTTTGACCCGTGTAAGTTTTTTTGCGGAATATTCCTTAATTTTTATTGCACTGTCACTTTTTAACGATTTTTTGTGGATTTTTAGCCTTAATTTCTCTTTTGTTTCACTTTATTTTTATATCTTATTAACTTTAAACATACTCCAATATCCTTTTACTTATTGCAAAGTGATATTTTCTATATAGCCTTTACCAAAACAAGTTGAACGTTACAAATTCTCCTATAATACTGTTTAGAATTAAACTTTTTATAGAAAATTCTTCCAAATACCGAATCTGCATTTAAATCTATTAATCTATTCATCTTTTTTTCTACATTATCCAGGTTTTTTTTAATGTACTTATGACTTCTTTGACAATGAAATTTTTTAAGCTTTGGTTTTCCGCACATTCATTTTCATTTATTAAAACTGTGTGCTTCTAGGTCTACTTTTCTTACATAAATAATTTTTTTACTACTACTTTTATATGATTATTTACAAATACTTTTCTGATTTATTGTTTTATGCCGAATATTGTTTTGTGAGTGTTGTTACTAAATTTTGTTTGTCTCTTTTTTTAGGTTGACGAAATTAATTACTTACTGAAAATATACATACTATAATTTGACAAATTTAACCTTTTTTGTATGGAAATTATAGTTGTTCAATGAAAATTTTGAAATTCTTTAAATTTTCTATCGCAAAAATTATTAAATATTTTGATAAATTTTGTTGTTCTAATCAAATTATAGTATAAGACCTGGGTTCTGTACAAGTACAGGGCTTTCATTAATGTCCGAGACCCACGTGACCGCGACGATAGGCAACCAACATTACATTTCCCAATACAAACTGGTATTCCAAAAAATTAAAAAACTGAATCAGTCTATGGCACCAGTGGTGTAGATATTTTATTTTTATCAAAGGAAAAGGTAATTTAAGAAAGATTTCATTTTAGCTGTTTATTTTGATGTATAAACTTAGAAATTTACATTAACTCATAACTGAAATGAAGAAATCCGGCTTACACCTGGATAAGTCAAATTAAAAAAAAAACAATTTACAATTGATTGTTGAACATTTAATGTTTATTAAAAATTTTATTTATTACATATTGCATACATCTTGTCATAAAATGTTTATGTTACAGGTAAAAAATTAGTTATGTTTACAGTTGTTCAAATTTAAACCAGAAGTTTTAACAGGTAGAGAATATAAAAAAGTCACAATAGTTTTGTTTATCTTAGGATAAGTTTGGAACGTTTGATGTCGATACAAAACAGAAAATACTTTTACCGCTCATCAAAATACTTTTACTTTTTCCGATGCTGCGTTTTGATAACAAAGTTAACATTCTTAACGTTCAATTAAAAAGTGTTTTGGTGAGTGGTATTTTGTTTAGTTTTCATTATAAAAGGTGTTCAAAATGTCCACCTTCATTTTCTAGACATAAATTTACCCTCAGTTTCATCCATTCGAAAACACGTTCCAATTCATTTGGCGTAATGGATTCGATTTCATGGCGAATCGCTACTTCTAGGTCTTCAAGTGTGTGAACTCGATGCTTGAAAATATTATTTTTTATACGTCCAAAGAGATAATAATCTAAAGGTGTAAGATCAGGGGTTCGACTAGGCCACAATCCCCTACTAATAATGCGATCCCCATAAAATTCTTCCAAATATCTAACCATTTCTGCTGCAGTGTGTGCTTTACTACCAATTTTTTGAGGATGTAGCGAAGTTTCAATAAACTCATGTGAGTTTTCTGTAGGCCTCGTTCTGTAATTTTGGCTGTTAATGTAACCTGATGGATGCCTCGTCAGAAAAAAACGACAAATTCAATAAATCATTGTTGTTCAGATTTTCATTGAACCATTCACAATACCGTATTCGTTGGTCATAGTCAGGTGGATGCAACTGCCGAACAATAGAGACTTTGCATGGGTGCATGTGCAATTCCTTCTTTAAAGCCTTGTGACATGTTTCCACCGAGAACCCTATCGACAAAACAATTATTCAGAAATAAGCTTTAAACGATATAAAATTTTTACTTTTTTGCACCATATAACAGTCTCAAATTTGTGCTGCTTCATTTTGTCTATATGATTTTACTCTGCAGTTAACACTGCAGACTCACATTCTCACAACGTCTCATAAGAATTTCAGCTTAATACACACAGAAATTCATTTTAAGGCTTTTAAGTTAATTATAAATGTAGTTTCAAGTATTTAATGTGCGTAACCATAAACACTACCTGCATTCCTGTTTGGGCAGACAACTGGGGGATAGAGTTTTTAGGGCTCTGCTCCATACGTTGTTCAATATCTTCAACTGCATTTTCAGTTAAAACTGTTAGCCTGCCTGTTGATTTCCTCTTACAAATACATTGTTTTCGTCATATCTCTTGATAAGTATTGATTTGTGCTTCCTAGAAACGTCATAATCAACGTCTACACCAGGGAAAGCTTCAGTGAATTGATCAATGCAGGATTGTAATGAATATGACCAAATTCCATCTGGATTTCGCGTGGCACTCCGAAAATGTGCCTTTAAAATATAGGTATCTTGCTCAGGTGTAAAAGGCATTTTTAAACACTTGAAGTCTAAAAATATGAAACAAATATAAGTAAATATAACCTTAAAATACATTAACTTCCGTAAAAAACACAAACAGATTATGTAGTTCTGAAAAGAACTGTTGTTAGTAAAGTAAATAAACGTAAAAATGTTGGTAAATTACAAAAACAATCAAGGGATAACGTAGTTCATAAGAACGTAATGACGTAAACTATCGGCCGCGGTACCGTGGACGCACATACTTCTATCCAGTATATGCATGGACGCCTCTGGACAGCTGGTTTAGGGTCCCTAAACTTGAAATTTTTTGTAGTAGCCAACTTAAGAAAATCAAATTTATTGATATTCACAACCAATTTGGTCACGTGGGTCTCGGACAATAATAAAAGCACTGTATATGATGGAATTCAATCTTGAAGTATCTCCATATAAGTAACTAATGAGTATCTCAAAGCGATATCCTTTTCCATACAAAGTAAATAGCTTTTTATATTTCGATGACATGAAACTACTTGATTTTTTTACCTATTTATTTTATATTTTCATGCAATATTTTGAAAATACATATTATGTATGTAAATTTTTGTTGGTTCAAATTTTGTATGTTACAGTTTCATTAATTTGGTGTTTCCAGCATTCCGTTTCCATTTTTCGAAATTTTGAGTTATCGCAATGAGCTTTTTCTGTACCTGTCATTTTTAATTTGACGTTAAAAATTCTTTTTTATAAATTCATGTTATCATGTTATGTTCCATACAGATATTATGTATAACAGTTTCCTAAACATTATTGAAATTTTAAATTATAATTAGATTACGGTGATGGCCCATTAGAAAATTTCAGAGACTACTTCGATTTCAATTTTGAAAATGTAGGCTTTGGGATTTTCGGTGGTGCTCTCATTATTTTATTTAAAAAGAACAGCCCCCAAAACACCAAGGCCTAACTTTTCAAAATTGAGATCGAAGTAGTCTCTGAAATATTCTAATGGGCCGTCATCATATGACAGCCTGTATAATTTTACTGATAAGTCTTTTCATTAAAAGAATCAAATGCATTCGCAATGGCGACCCATAAGGGCAAAACAAAACACTGCATATGCAGCAGTCGTCCGCGAACGTATTAATTTATTCTCCGTTCTATGGAGCGAGCTTAAAGGTTTCAGGTTTCTTAGATACACAATCAATGGAACTATCGAATTTGGGATTCAGCGGCCTCTCCCAAATTACCAGTAAGGCCTCGATAATGAAATCCAACCGATGATTATCTGATCGGAGGTACTACAAATACCTATTCCTGTCCCTCTGAATATTCGAGTGACAGCCTAAATTTAATTCATTTCATCGGGAATAGGACAAAAGATTATTAATCACAACTCCAAACGTGTTTTCGCGCGGTGGAGAAGGCTATTTGATTATTCTTTGTGCTTGAGAATTTTAATATCGGAAGGGTGAATTTAATGATTAAATAAAGTGTTTCCGACAGATTTCATTAATTTTAATTTTAGACGGCTAATGATTTAAGATAGCGGAAAGTTACAGAAGTATATGTAAAAGTTGTATAAATATAAATACTGGAACTTACATATACATGTTAATTCGAGACGTTATACAGGGTGTAACAAAAAAGGTGGGCTGGCTATACATAGCCATATTGTACTCATCAAGGCGATCAAAAAAGTTTATATACACATCTGCTCTAAAATGATTCGTTTCTGAGTTATGGACACTTTAATCTTGGTCTGATAAATAACGTTTTTTTATTTATTTTAAATGAATAACAAATAATGAAAACTACAACAACAGTAAATGAACTTAAAGGAGATGTTAAAAATGACCTCCATGAACACCAATGCATTGTTGAGCTCGTCTTGTCATGGACTGCCTCACTCGCTCAAAAATTCCTGGTGTGTTCCGAATTCTCTGGCATGCGTTTTCTACTCTCTGCCGAAGATCCTCGATGTCCTGAACTGGAGTAGAATACACCATTGATTTTAGATGACCCCATACGAAGAAATCAAGGGGATTTAGATCCACGGAACGTGCAGGCCATGCTATAGGTCCTGCCCGACCAATCCACCTTCCAGGATATGCTTCGTTTAAAAATTCACGTGCTATGAGACTGAAATGTGCCGGCGCCCCATCATGCATGAACCATATGCGTGCTCTAAAATTCAGTGGAACATACTCCAACATGTTTGGTAGATCATTTTCTAAGAAATTACGATAATTGTAATTGCGAAAATTGAAAACAGGTGATAAATTTTATCTACAGGGTGTCTTTAAATTTCACCGACAACGTTTGACTGCATATTCACGACGATAAATAAATACGATCTACGAAAAAAGTTAAATAAAAAATTATATAGTTGTAGGCCTTCAAAGTCGTCAAAAATACAACTAATTTAATTAATAATTTCATAACCGTTTCACCGATCGCGTTAAAATTTGGTACAATTTGGACTATTATGGAGTATTATTTCTTAAAGCTTTACAAATCGATATATTGGGTGATAGTTTTCTCCGGTTACCTCCCCCTTTTAGCGGTCAAAACTTTTAGTGGTCGTATTTTTTTTAGCGGGCAGGAACATTAAAAGTCGTTTTACTAAAAAGAAATTGTCTCTTGAGAAAAACAGTTTTATTTAACGTTGTCGGTGAAATTTGCGGGCACCCTGTATAGCATTGGGTATATTTATTTTTAAATTGTGGGTTTAAGGCGGTAATTACATGAAAAAGTCCAAAAATCAATAAATATTTTTTTTTCTTATTTTGGTAGATAAACGTGTAGAATATGGTACTCACACGTTTTTTTTCAAATGAACTTTATACGTGAGCTATCTTATCATTTATACGCCTATTTTATGACTACGCTTTCTAAACTTGTGTAAATTTTAGATCTTGAACCCAATAAGATACTTTATTTGAAGGTGCACGACATATAGCTGGCAGTATTTTGTACTAACAAAAAAATGTTTTTTCACTTAAATACTTAATAAATATGTAGCTTAAAATCCCCAGCATTATATTTGTATTATTTTTGAAAAAAATCCTGTAAAAATAATAATAATAATAATAATAATAATAATAATAATAATAATAATAATAATAATA
>NW_019416360.1:375161-489945 GCF_000390285.2 Anoplophora glabripennis
TATTCAATCACTTCTTACAAATGACAAATGAGGAAACATAAGTCAGATGACACATGACAAGTACACTAAAAGGACAAAATAAATATAGAGAAGCCCACAAAAGTAAACTTGTGCGTGGGCTGAACAATGGTTTATAATTATTTGTCAAATTATGAACAGAGCATAACAGCAATTTTGTTTGGTATTTCGTCTGGAGAGTATAGTAGAATAATGATAGGTATCAGTAGACTGAACTCGAATGTTTAATGTTGAAACCAGTAAGTATTTTTCCTATCAATTATTAGGGGTATCTTTTCACGTGGCGTAACTAATAACCATTTTTGTATCATCTTTTTTAGTATCCTCATTGAATTAATTCTTCTTATATGCAGAGGAATTTCAGATATCACAATAGGGATTAGGTAAGTGAAACATCTCCCACCAACTGTTTTATGACATTTAGGTAGGTAGGTGTTTTTTATTCGGGTATCATAAGAGTGAGTTATATCTTTGGTACTGGATTTATCTTTATAATATTTAATGACTAGGTTTTGAAAGAATAACTTAATATTCCTTAATTAATCGAACTTTTGAACTTTTGTACATCAAATGGATGAGTTTAGGACCCATGTCATATAAGGTTTTTTTAATTATTTTAATGTATATCGTCTGCTAACACCCTGTATATCATTTGGGAATGAATAGTGTTATTACTATTAGGTTATTTTTTATCTTATGAGTGACCATTTATTACACTTTGTTATTATTATACGTATTACCAATTGATACTAGCTCTGTTTACAGGGTGTATAAATAACATGTCGCATCGCTCTTGAAAATATTTTTTTTTCGGGAATATTTTAAGAAAAACGAAGAAAGGAAAAGAACATTCTTATATTTTATGATAGAGATGGTACATATTTTATGAAACACTCTATATAAGATTATTTTCCTCGTTTCCATTGCTAATATTTTTCACCAATTGAAATCATTTAGGGGATTGATCTCATAAAACTCACGTTCGCATATAATTAACTTTAATAACAAACCAACGAACAAACGTTTTAGTAAAGATTTTAACATGCAATCAATTTTCCAAAAGATTTCAATTCCCATTGGTGCATTATTAATTCCAAGTCAGTAGCGCTGTCTTCAGGAACGAGAACGTCAAGCAACGTAAGATTTATTAATTCAGAATGCACTTGTTTTACTACTGCAACTTGATTTACGCAAAGTGGTTTAATTACTACGTCGATGATACTTAGAACTGTTAACTAGATAGCGTTCAAAGTTTCCTCAGTTGTGCGCGAACTTGCAAGCTTTGAAAGTTCCTAACAATCAGATGGGGTATTAATAACTTGGGACCGGTATAAATTATCAGTTTCAATATTCATAACACAAATTGCGGCGTTTATTAGACGGCATTTTTGCCTTCTGTAAGAAGTTTGGTGCAGTTATGTGAATAAATTATGGATCGACCGGCAATAAGACTGTGCAAATCTTGGAAAAGCATATTGCGAGCTAGTTAGTTAAAAAAGAATCGCAGTTTAAGTGTATATAATTTAGTGGTTGCAATTTTGATATGCAACATATTCCACGAAAAGCTTTGATTCTTTTATTTCTCGTATTTTACAACTACCGATATGGTAAATATACAAATAAAAGGTGAACTTACATGACCTGATTTTGCTAAACCAATCAGATTAATCATGTGATAACCCGGAGTGGTTACTTCGTCTGTATAGAGAACTGTGCTAGTTGTTCAGTAGGCATGTTTAGATTCATTTGTGGCATAATAATATAGCATAGTGTTCAAATTATCTAAATATAATGTTATAAATAAATACTTAGGTAAGCAATAATATTACTTTGTGTAAATTATAAAACTATTTTAGTATATCTTCATTTAAAGTTATTGAAGAGTATGAGAAACGTCAATAATATCCATATTGCACTGTGCTTAACACATAGACGCCCAGTGGTCGGAATTCTGAAAAAGCTGGACAAAAGTCGAAATTTCCAAGTCGTTAGTTTGCATTAATACTTCAGAATATGCTAGAGAAGGAGTCATTCATGTAGTTCTTTAAAGTGAGAGAGAGCTGGCCCATGTGTATAGACCACAGCAACCATCATCGGAAGTATGCTGCGACACATTAGCATATTTCACTTGCCACTGACCCCTCGAAAAGCGGTGAATTTAAAATACGTGCAAATTTTTACTAAAGTACGAATCCTTGTGTGCAAAAGAGAGGGTGTTCCTGGAGTTAAGCAGAATACATTTGCTCATTTAGAACCTCATTTTTCGAAAGTTGCATGTTTTTATTGTTTTAACAAAAACGTCTTGCAATTTCCATCGATTTCAAATCACATCAATCGTAAATTATCGAAATAGTTGTGATCCCAAGAGATCCTGCACTATTGAAAGTTGTAAAATGCGGACAGGAGTGTCAATTTCATATATCAAAAGAGAAAACCACCGGATTTATCCGGATTGGGGTTCTAAGTCATTTTTTGTGCCTCCATGTACGGCCGATTTACTATTGTAAGAGGCCTTAGTTTTACAATAGCTAGCGTTTTAGTGTCTCTTCGCGTTCCAAACGAGACTTTCTAATTCAAATTGTTTTTTTTATGAACATGCACCTTTTTCGTGTGCCATTTATCATATTTTTACAAGCTTTTATTTAACTTGCCTTGTTAGTATGGGTCACATTTTGCAACTGAATTTTAAAACAGTTTTCCCAACCGATTGAGCTGAAATTTTGCATACACGTTTAGTTTGGATGAAATGCATGGTTAGCTAAGTGACGTCATTTTAAATCCAATATGGCGGACTCCCAAAGATGGCGGACCAGTTATTTTTTGTGTACCCCCATGATATGGGTATCAAATGAAAGGGTTTGCTGAGAAGAATACGAAAATAAAATGAAGAAAATTGTAGATGAACTTATTATCTATGATCTTTCAATTCATAATTTATCATTTTCGACAGGATCAGGCACCAGTAAAATTACGTGAATGAAAAAATAAATTTTTCGATTTTTGAACGGAAATTTCCAAGAGAATTTGGAAACGCAAATCATCATTTTAGATCAACCTTTTTTAAAAAGGTGCAAGATATATGAAAATGAGAAAAGCTATTCAACCGAAGCTATGGATAATATGTTCATGCTCTGACGGTTATGTGACAGGTGATGACGATGCGAATGACTCATGTGTATTATAATTAGCTAAATAATTAGAATAAGCTTTATAACAAGAATAAGCTTCAATAGTATTTAGAAATTATTTCGTTTGAAATGACGAATTCATTCCAAATACATGCCTTATATCGCAGATATTTACCTTTCGTACTTTATTAATAACAATTAATTATCTCAAAAACCTCAAACTTCGACCATACATACATTTTACGCGACCTCAATACCAGAGGCACTCGAAATTTCAATTAGATTCAATAAATTAACTTTATATATCGGCCATTTTGTATTAGCCATCTTGAATTTGAGATTTTTGACTGCAAATTCGGCTTTAGTGACCTGAAAAACATAAAGTCCCCACTTTTGGTGATGATGCAAGCCTTTTTGGACTTTTGTCCAGCTTTTTCGGATTTCCGACCACTGTGAGACGTCCAGATTGTAGCTTACTATTTAAGACTTATTATTTACATATTGTTTCACTTAAAAAATTCACCTCAAAATGCACCTGGACGTGAGAACTACAGCAAAATTTTCAGTCAGAAAAAGTCTTCATATAATAGCAGTAAAAATTTTGCCAGAAAATATATGAAGGTGTTTTTCCTCATACTCATATTTTAAACTATAAGTCAATTTTATGGAACAAAATGTATTTCATTTGTTTGTCAATGATTGAAGTCATTTAATCGTATTTTTTAAATTTAACAAAAATGCAATTTCATCTATGAGTTCGAAGTATTCGATGTTGAAGGCTACTTTAAATGTCTACAAAAATATAGATATTGGAAACTATAACAAGTTTACTGCTTATTTGAAGAGTGAATCAAGAGGACACAAAGCAAAAAAAGCTGCAGTATCGGTAAGAGCACATATTGAAGAATCAACGGAACAATGGTCGTGCTGCTCTGATTTACGGCTGGATAGGATTCTGATGAAGGGTCTTTGGCCTGACGCAACCAATAGCATGCTAAGTAGAAACAACATTAGGAATATCGCAGCACAGGCTTTGGAGATGGCAATGCAAGGTGCAGATTATATCAACGCGAAGACGAAGAGGATACCTGTTGAAGGGAGAAACAGCATTACTGTTTCTTCAGGATATCAGAGAGACTCCTGAAGGTAGTGTTACTCTTTGCATCTATAGTCTGTTTAGAAATGAAAGAGAGTAATAAAAGCTTATTATGTATGCAAATCGTAAATAAATGTAGTACTGGTGCTTATATTCAATATTTTTATATTATGTATTATCGGTATAGATGAGGTGTACTTTAAAAAAAAAAAACTTTGTGTGACCGGGTTGTACTAAATTGTAGCAGGTAGCTAAAATTTAATCCCCGACAATCCGTCTTTGTCTATGCCGCTTCAATTTCTCGGTCCATTTCTCTTATAAGTAAACAATATAAAAACAGCATTTCAAAACATGAGGCTACTTTAAGCATCATAACTGGGTTAAGAGGGTATTTAGTAATTCAAATAAAATTATTCAGTATTATTATCAAAATATTTATTTAAATTTAATGAATAGACTTTTATTCCACACAAAAATATATGTATTTTGAAAATTCAAATTATGGTGAGTAAATGTAGTGTTGTATAAATGTACAATAAAGAAAATAAAAAAGTAGGTATATTAAAATTCATCCTCTGAATATTCTGATGAATTATCTTCGTCTCCTAGATCGATAACGATAGGTTCCACAGTAACGTCAATTAAATTATCGAGTTCCCACATTTTCTCCTCTTCTTTTTGTACATGATGTATACATCTTTGCCAGTTATCTGCAGTTACTCGTTCCAAGGAATTTTTTAACAAAATTTTCACGTCACTTAATTTAAACGTCGTATTATTTCGCTTTTACCTGCGCCCAGACTAATTCGATTGGGTTAAGTTCACAGTGATAAGGTGGTAACCGTAGTACCGTTATTTGGCGATTTGTTGCCATTTCATCGATAACATATTATTTCTATTTTAAAATAAAATGAGTGTACTTTTCTGAGAATTACATTTTTGAAGAAATCATCTATAACGACTTTTGACCTCCCTGTAAATGATTTTGGGGGATTTACAGTGTCTTGTTCATTTTTTGTTTAATTTAAAAGTCTGTCGATTTTCGATAGTCGATTTTCCAATCCCTGTCATTTTGGAACACTTTTCCACGATGTCGCCAACACTGTTGATAGGATTTTGGTGTTTCAATGCATTAAATACATTTAATATAATAATCTTCTCATTCTGAGGCAGCGCCCATCTTTTCACGGGTTTCTGATAAGCTCGACATTTTACTCAAACAATATTATATCCACTGGCACAATAGTCACTAAACACAAGTCGAATTTTACTCTACTGCACTAGCACGTCTTCGTATATTCAGCTCTAAGACTGGATTGATCTGTCACAATGCACTGGCTCCTGCCCTATGATGTATCCAGTAAAATATACTAATGTACATCCATTGCCTGTTAGCATTAGTGTTACCCGATAATTACCTGAAACGAAATATTACCACGCCCATGGCCGGTTCTTATCTCGGGGTTTTATTACTCTCTTTCATTTCCAAACAGACTATAGTCTGTTTTAAACTCTACTATTAGCGGCACAAACAATGGATCACAAGGTTGGAGTTTTGTGGATCACAGCGTCGATTTTCAAAAACAACAAACAACAAAAATCCAGCCAAACTAGTAGTTGGGATATTGGGGGTTAAAAAATTGAATTTTTGACTGGGGCTTCCGATAAAGAATATTTAATGATTAAGGTAATATCTCTTTACATTTTACATGTTGTTAGGTATACAGTGAACTTTGATTTATGTATTTTGAGTTGCACTAATAATTGGGGTTTCTGGTGCTGTCGATGCTGCGAATTAATAAATTTGAAAATTAGTGATGTACAGGACGTTGGCAGGTACCTGACACCAAGACGGGCATTTCAAGAAAATTTGCAATTATAGAAGAAGGATTTTGCGTGAATGCTGTTGAAATATGCAAAAAATATATTTCTGTGTGCCCAACTTGCCTAATACAAGACAGATTCTTTTTAAGATATATCAATCAAAAATGTACTTCTCAGCCTGTTGAAATCAACACATTGGCGAAGGTAGCCTCAATAGTAGTTTCATTCCTGAATATCGCAAATCCAGAAGTATATACTGGCCATTGTATGAGGCGCACGTCAACAACTTGTCCAATAAAGGTGCTGATTTTACAACCATCAAACGGCATGGTGGATAACAAACTTGTTATTGCAAGGAAAATCCAAGGAAAATATAGTTATTCCTTACAGGAAGAGACATCCGTAACTTGTGCAAATTTTTCAGAAAATTGGGCAGATGTTATGCATTCCGAAAATGTTGGCAACAATGCTACAAGGGTAGTTATTAACAAGTAAATCAATTAAATTTGATTTATTATAAGTTTATTATATTTTCATTATTCTACCAGTGAAATAATAGTATATTGTGCCATAAGTGCGGTAAGTTGTCTATTGACCACGAGAGCGGGCTCATTCGCTCAAGTGGGCAATAGACAACCGCATGAATTGCACATACTATTTTTTATTACGAATGTCCCGGTGGGGTCCACATATTTTTATTCAGGTTACCTTGACATAAATAATTGTCATTTAAACGTCCGATATGGTGATTATTTATTTTTTTTATTTCAACACAATATCAAAAGCGAAGCGTTCTACGACCAGTCTGTATAACTTTTTGAGATGTTCTATCCCCAAATAAACTTTCTCCTTCATATTATTCACTGGTTCGTAAATTATTTGTGATAGTGATTTGATTTTTTTATGAGACCTCACAACTCACTGTAATCCAAATACAAATCTTTGTTTATAGGCACCACCGAGGGGACATAAATCAGATTAGGCCATGTTTTCCAATCGCGTTATTAAATTACTTGCACAGAAAGATTACCATGAAATTCCACGCAGACAGAGCGATTTGTATCGCGAAAGAAAAGTGGAATTAGAAAACCAAATCAATTATTATCAGAAGGGTATCAGAGCTCACAATAAATCTGCCGGAGTATCTCTTATTAATCGAGTGGTGTATTTCAATCGGAATGCGGACTCCCTGGCGAGCATCAGAAATTAATGCGTGCGGCGGTCCGGCATCCCAGCAGTGAGCTAGGTTCGACGCTGAATAGAATCGACGGGCGTTTTAATTTTGACGACTGATAGCTCGGCCGAAGATAGGCTACAGCCGGCATTTGCCGATTCTTAATAACGGGTATGCCTTGAACAACGGAAATAAAGTGTAAATGGAAGGTTCAGCCATTTCAGGAATCTATGAGTCTATAATGAAAAGGAACTACGAATCTAGGATTGATCCTCTCAGGCTTCCTGATGGTAATACACGTGTGCCATCTGAAAGCACTGGGACATCTAATCGAAGGTCTTTTCCCTGGAGCTGTTTCAAATGATGATCCTTATCAACCTCAGGCATCTGTCTACCTCTTGAGAAAATCAAATGAATCATTCATACCTTCTTTCCCATTAAGAAGATCAGGATCGAATGATATTTTTCTTGTTCTTCCACATCATGTATCAGAAACAAGAGTGATTTTCATTTCCAAGGCAGATCAGGTCTCTTACGACGAAACACATCTCTTTAGACCCATATGCCCGCCTGTTGAAACTAAGAGAGGAAGCACATGTGATTCTGACACTTCCCAGTTTGCAGCACGCGTTCCAATCTTCTGTGGTGTACAAAACTTAAAAATCTATCAGCAGATGGAGCTGACATCACTTTTTATGACTCAATTTAGAGGATGGCAGAAGAATATGATTTATTCTCTAGGTGGAGAGGCGCCATTCCAAAATAGTCGGCTTTAGGGAGTCGACTACTTTTTAGAAAATTATTCATAGATAGTAAAGTTTTTTAGAAATTATTCGCGATGAAAAATGAATCTTTTTGTATTAAAAAAAAAACAGTTGTGTGCTTTGGAACTCACAGGAAGTTTTTAGGAAAATGTGCAAGCTTAATCCTAAGGCTATATTGTCGCTTTAAGTACTACCGTTATAAGATCTTTTACTTATGCCGCTGGTGCGCTGATGTCTGGGTTATTTGGCGGGTCACTATAAATATTACATAATTAAATCAATTATTGCGAACGGCATTAATATTGGGGGGAGATAATCGTGTGAAGCTGGCCTGGTTCCTGGTCATAGCAATGAACAAACGGACATGTTGGCCAGTCAAGTATGAAGCAGCCAATGTATGGAGCCAGTACCAACCTTCTAGTTTCCACAATGTTGTCTAACAAGAGAATAGGTTGGAATCAACGGAATAATAATCGTGCTGCTCTGATTTACGGCTGGCTAGTATCCTTATAAAGGGTCTTTGGCCTGACGCAACCATCAGAATAAGTAGAAACAACATTAGGAATGTCGCAGAACAGTCTATGGAGATGGCAGTGCAAGATGCAGGTTATATCAACGCGAAGACGGAGAGGGTACTGTTGAATGGTGAAAAAACAAATATCTGGAGGTAGTACTTCTATTTCTTCAGGATATCAGAGAAACTTCTGAAGAGCTAGTGTTAACCTTTGCATCTAGTCTGTTTTAAACTCTACATTAGCGGCACAAACAATGGATCACAAGGTTTGAGTTTTGCGGATCACAGCGTCGATTTTCAACAACAACAAACAACAAAAATCCAGCCAAACTAGAAGTTGGAATATTGGTGGTTAAAAAAATTGATGCTCTCGTTACTACTATTTTTACAGGTCCAGAAAATGTAAATTTATGACCAAAGGACACACCCAGCCCGCATAACCATCTATGACGAGTACATCTCGATATAAACTAAATAGTTTGTAACATTTTAGGTCATGATGACAAGAAACCATATGACATCGATATTCAACCGAAGTTTGTTTTTAAGGTACTTTTTCTGGATTTTATTCAAGTTTTTATGAATTCTAAAACAATCATTTGAAAACATTATTCGCTAATATAGTCTTATATCATCTGCAAATAGCAAACAATGCACATCCAGTAGAACCAAAATGTCATTTTGTCGATTTCAACGATTTCAGTCTCTCATTCTATATGCTGTTTTGTTCCACAGAGATAAAGACTACAAAATATTAGTAAGGTTGATGAAATTGATATACCTGTATGTAATTTACCTATACCTGAGCATAATCCTTAACAATAAAAGCTGAATACAATATGATACGGTCCCCAAGTAAGTTTTGATTTAAATTTAATTCTTTTATTGGTTGTTTCGCATGAAATTATTTCAGTGTTCCAAAGAGAAGTTTTTCTTTCTGATTTTTGTTTAGTGACATGCAGTAGATCTTCAGACATTTTTTTACATAAATATTTGATAAAAAAATATCGCGTCGATTGGGAGAAATTATATTTTGAAAAAGGAACTGATGACATATTTGGATCGAGAATATGATGGTAAAAGAATGTGAGAATTTCTGCTTGCCCGCTGCTTTTCTTTTCATATTTATAAAATCAATGATTTCCACAGTTTTCATTTGTTGATAGATGATTAGCAAAATTATAAACCTGTTATACTTATTGTCACATATACTTATCAATTTCTTCCTGAGCCACTTATGATGACGATGAACAGTGTCGTCAACTTGAAACTACCCTATTCAGCAATGAGGTCCCCAAGTTAATACCACAGCCTTTCTATTGTCTAAACATTTGATCCTTACAATCGAGGCCGGTGTTTCAATCTGTTATGAATTATATATTAGCCCCAAGGAAAGGATCCTTATACAAATTATCGGTGCTAATTATTACACTTGTTATTGTTCATAATTCCATGACCTAATAAATAAGTCAATTATAATTATACAATTATCAGGAAATTTTTTAAAATGAGTTCGGTGGAAAATCGAAATGAAATGGTTGAGTTAATTCTCTATCGGCAGGGAGTTAAATAATTTCACGCTTTATGAGCTTAATGAGTAAAAATTGCTACGTAAATACTTAATGAAAGTAAAGCTTAAATTATTTTCACGCATGTTACGCTTTTAGATTAGGAATTAATTAATTTATTTTATACCCTGGTTTGTGGCAAAGCTTAAATGTAAATTTCACAAAGGCTAATTTATTCATTATTTACATATAAATGGGAGTCTATCTAGAGTGTCTCCAAAATGACCATTTATTTCAGGAATAATTATATCATGGAGACTTTGCATATATTTCATTTTATATTGTATATGTTGCCCTTATGAAATATGCTAATTTGATTAATTTTGCCTAGGGCTGCTACTCATCATGATATACCGGTAGCCTGGCAAAGTAAAATATGTACATTAAAACTAGTTGCCTGACCTCTCTAAATGTCTTTTTAAGATTGGTATAAACTACTATAAGTCTCACTGTGTTTGAAATGGTTTAACAATATTAAGCACTAAAATTTAAGTTTTCTTAATCGAGAACACAATAATATTATTTCACTTAGAGATACAATAATAAGTTCATATGAACTTTTGGTCTTAAAATTAGTGAAAAGATTCACCCATTAAAGTTTTTACAAGTACTTAATAGACACCTTGCCAAAAAATCAATTAGGTACATGCTAAAAACGCATAACTAAGATCTTAGGTCAATATGTTTATATTAATTTACTTAACACTTAAAATATGTCTACAATATCTGCTACAAAATGCTTTTATTATAACTCCTATATTATATTGATAGTATGTATGAAAGCATACAAATGTAAATAAAATTTTGGAATTCTATAAAAGATATTAAAGAATCCTACTCATTCGAAGAATGAGTATATGATCGTATATCCAGGTTTCCCATGTCATAAAAGTAAAGATTCCTTAAAATCAGATAAATGTAAGGCAGATGTAGAAAATAGATAATAGAGAAAGTCGTATATATGCCGTAAATATTTAGTTCAGTCGATGAGGGAGTATATGTTAGTAACGTAGGGTTCGAATAAAATGTTAGCAGAATAATCTTTAATAGGTATTGCATATTTAAATTTACAAATTTTAGTACGTTGCTATTTGCATGTGCATTTTAATTTCTTTTGGGAATTAAAAACAAAGCATTAAAAATGTCCCTACATTTATAGAAATAATATAAAATAAAAAGTTTTATATAACTCTGATAAGTATTATATTGCTATTTTAATAATTAAAATGTTTTAGAGCAATTTATATTTATAATGAATAGCATAAATATTTTAATAACTTTTGTTATAACTACTTCATCATGTGAAATAATAACTCGGTCAAATAAAAAAATATATTTAAATTAATAATTTTAATTAAAAATCCATTCAATAATAATAATATATATTTTATAGGGAAAAAATTAAATGCAACATTTCACATTACACTAATACTAAGAGCAGCTGCTATTCATCCGTACTGACGAATTTAAAAATATTTTGCCATAAATGGTATAAAATTAAAATAACTAATAATTTTTATAGATAAATCAGAGTTACCAGTAGTGTACGTTACACAAACCAGTGTTGAAAAAGATATCGATTTGTCTTCGAGTATTTTGCATATGTCCTGTTATTAGTGATTGAATTTTAAGCATCATCTAGAAATTTTTGGCTGGGCGGGCTTGAGAGGTTGTTTTAAGCATTATCATTAGTTAAAAACAAAATATATATGTACTTGGTAAATGTACCTACAAACCACCATCAACAACACAAGTTTTGGACCTTGTGGCCCAGAACTCTGTTTCGGAGCGAGTTCAGTTAGCATTTGTAAACATTCTTACAAAAGTTTTGAACTTACTTTATGTTTGTCTAAAGCTTTAATAGCTGTTTGACTTTCATATAATATGTATATGACTGTATGTTTATAACGCGCCATTATCGTGAATATACTTGTTTGAAATACAGTGGGAAGAAACCTCCCCAGACTGTAGCTTGCGCTCCATCTGGGTTTGCCATTTTGGAGCCGTCCGTAAACCATACCAGGCTCCAACTTTTCAGGGTATTAAACTTTTCTTCCCATTTGCTTTGATCCTTTATTAAAATTGTGGAAGAGAAACCTTGGAACCATTTTGTCGTATACCATCTCCAGAGTTCGTGTCGCCATAGACATTTCCATAATCGTGGAATCGGTATGCTGCTAACTACACTTCACTTTCCACCACTATATGAAGTGGTGGTAAATTTAGCATGACTGCTAGCATAGCTGTTGGGGTCGATGACATCGTCCTCGTTGTTCAGTTTTATTCAGTTTTTCCCTCACTGTGGTCTGTTGTGTTTTTCCGCCATACCACAGCGTCACAAAATATCCTAGGTTTTACTATCGATGTATACATCCAGTATGACATTATTGGCTTCAGTCCCCAGGTCCTACCGATAAGGCGACGACATACACACAATGTCTGCTTTACCTTACCACTTTTTCCAATTGTGCATTCCAAGTAAGCTTATCTTTCAGCCTATTCCTTGGAAAGCCGAATACACTTCCCCCCAAATATCGGTTAAGAGAGCCAGTCAAATTTCTTCTCCTAATACTACGACCATTACAGTATTTATTTTATATAAAGAAGCAAGTTTTATTTTCTAATTATTGTTTTAAACAATACTTCTGCAAAACAATGTTAGAATGAGTTAAATTTGACCTGTTTATTTCTTATTCTTCAAAGTTATTATCAGTGCAAGTTAGCGAAGCAACCGTCTAAATCAGGACTGCTTCTTTTTCGATCTCGATGGATAAAACTGAGATAATTGTCCTTGTTTTCGCTCACCATGAGGACACAATAATGTATCCCCCTAGAATGGGACCCTAGCCCCAGAGTGGCGTTTTGTATCTTCATTCTATTGTTAGTCTTCGTGCAAAATTTAGATTTTATATAATTGAGTCCCTCCTCGACCAAGCGAGTAAAGTTCTCAATAAAGGTTGTTAATATTTTATGCAAATGTTTTATTAAGAGGAGTCTAAATTGGTTCATAGGAGGGACCAAATAAACAGTATACGTCGAAGGAGATGCAATATTTAGAATAGACTTTGAATAAGTCGGAAGCGACGGACAAATATAAATTTAAAAAATAATAAATTCAAGAAAATTGTAGTTTGTAAGAAGATAAGACAGTAACGTCTTATATTTCTAATGACACAAATTTGAAAATATTTTTCACAATTTAAAATTACACTTAACTTTTTAATATCTATGTATAAGTACGAACTTATTTGTTAAGAATTACATGCAATTTATAACTATATCCAAAGGGGACAATCAAGTAAATTAGTAATTAATTTATTAAAAATGTATTGAATCGCTAATAGGATTGTAAATTTAAATTTAAAATTTTACCCAACTTTCAAACATCTGTGCTAGTTACTGCACGCAAACGATCATACCAATCATGCTGTATGTCCTCTGTCCAGACTCCTATACCCCTGTATAGGATTCAGAACTTATAAAAAAACAAAGAATTTGGATGTACAGTGGTCTCTTACAAATACAATTTTGTAAAAAAAAAATCAAAAAGGGCAGTCCGAAAATGATTTTAAAATACACTTCCGCGCAGCACTGGAAACTGGTCCACAGTAAAACCTGACTTTACACAAGGCGAGGTGTAATAAAAAATGGACAAAAACATGAAAGAATTTTGCAAGGAAAGAAATAAATAGAATTTTATAGCGCCTATTTTATATCAGCAAATTCAACTGCTTTTGCCGCTATTGTTATTATTAACTAATGAAATTAATTTGTGATTTTACTTAATAATTTGAAATACCTGACGTTACAACAATTGTTCAAAATTTTGTCCACCGACGTGTAAACACATTTGGACCCGTCTGACACAGTTTCTACGAGCTAACACAAATTATGTCTTGCTTCATCATATATTGAAATTATATCCATCAACTCTGAGTTGCTATACACGTAAGCCATTTTTGACATTAACTACTAAAAAACTGTTGTAAATACTATGCAATACTAATTGTAAAATTGGATTTCAGTATTCGCAGTCGCGAATGGCTCTAGAGACTACAGTTGTCCAGCGATGTAATGGTGGAAAGTACTACAACATCAATCATTTTTTTCTCGAAAACTATTAGTCCAATCAGTTGGCGCTCAAAAAGGGGTTGCCTGTGAAGTTTTAGGGGAGTTTTGAAAATTGGGTTAATTATAGATTTTGACGTGCTCTTTCCGAATTTTTACTTTGCCACCTCTTTTTTTTCCGGAAGTAGCCGTCATATTGGAAAAATGGCGCTCCAAACTAGTTTTACCACGATATTTCCTTTTTGACTCACTTTACGGTAAAAATAGTAGTAACTAATAATATAAGAAAGTCAACATTAACATTTTAAATAAACCTAAATTGATATTGGTAATCACATTAAAATAATATTACAGTAAATGCTCAAAGTTACTTCCTTGTTCTTAAACGCAAGCTTTAGTTCTGCGAAAATGAAAATGAATTTTATCCAATAATTATTGTGCATCACCTCTCATAACACTAATTTCATGTTGTATTCATTCCCATTATTCGTTTTCTGTATTTACTGAAAAGTTATAAACTGTGGCCCGCAGCGCTCCCCAAAGGAAATAATTACATGGGTTTAGGTCCGGGCATCGATGTGGCCATTTTAAAAGGGCATTATTTCCTATACCTATCCACCTGTTAGTATAGTAACCTGTAATAACCAGTCTTTTAATACTCTATTACGGAACTTTTTGAAAGCCAACCTTTGCCGCTAAACGATTTTTATTTATTTGAGGAATTTCTTCTACCCTTTCCAAAATTTGTTCCTCTAGCTGAATAGTTCGGGCCGTACATTATCCACGATTTAATGTTACAGTTAAAAGTTGTTATTTGGAATTCTTCGATTAGGAAAACTCAGCATAATATGTTCGAACAGTAGCACAACAATTTCCTTCACAATAACCCAAAACTAATAACATATCAGTTTGTTCAACAAAAGTATAAATTGCAATAAAAAACAATGTAAACTAAAATTAAATCACAGCTAGCTTGACACTGAACCTTTTAATTATTGTTATGAATTTGTTTCTTTGTTATATGGCACCTCGTACTAGACTATTCTATTTATCTTAAACTAATTTTATATTATTTAATGTGTAAAAAATGCCAATTTTACTCGAAATCCACAAATGATATCAAAATTTTGTAAGAGGCAAAAAATCTAAAATAGTGCTTATTTTTAAAAACACAAATTCTGTCAGTGACGTACACACAAAAAAATTACGGGATAGCCAGTGGCGCACAGGCACTAGAAAGAGAACATCCTGTATATGTATTATCACCAAATTCTATACTATTTGTATTTATATTGTCCTTATATAAAAATATATCTATACCAAATTTGAAGTTTCTAAGAAAAACAGTTTTCAAATTATTTGAAAAAAACTAGGTTATCTGTTCTATATTTAGAAGGCTATATCTCAGTAGGCGTGCATTTTTGTAAATAGGTAAGTTAGGCTAAATAGTCTTATTTTCATCCAAGGAACCAGTGGTCAAGCGTTGTCCATCCTTTTCAGGGACACCCTGTAGTAAAAAAAAATTTTTTCATGACATAAAATTTTGCTCGACTTCCGAATCTCTGGTTGATTGCTACAAGCGACCGACCATACTACACTTCCAAAACCCTCCAGTCTTTTTATCCAGATATTTATGTTCAAATATTATTTAATCCGATTTGGAATATCTTAAGACAAGAAGAAGAGAGAGCGCGCACGTCCGTGCCATCTTGAGCTAGCGGCACCGGCCGGAATACGTTTTATTATATCCTCGCAGCCGAGAAGTGCTGCGAATATCAAACATACGTTTTTATTCTCGGGCCCCGAGTCAATATTTGCCCGGTCGTGGTCCAGCGCCGAGCAATAAAATATATCCTATATGGAAGAGAATATCCTTTTCCCTTCTAAATTAAGATATCACACACTGCTAAACCGGGAACGGTTCTTTGTATTATCAGATTTAGATTATTCTAGGGGCCCGATTTAGGCAACGAGAACTGGCCGGATTAAAGCCTATTTTATAATTTCTGCGTCATAATGGATTTTAAATTAAAGGATAGAGGAGTATCTAATTGTCAATAATATTCGGTTCATTGATTGATTTTTATCAGAATACGTATTCATTGAATACATAACAAGGAATAGTTATTTGTTTAACTAGGCAGTGAAGTACAAGATTTAATGCATCAGCGGCTGGTAGTTAAAAGACGTGGCGCAGCCGAGTCTCTTAAAGAACCCAAGTAGCACAGATAAGTTTATAATAGCTTTAAGAATATCTATATAACCACTCTCCCGCAGGTAAAAGCATTATTAAAAGATGTTGAGAACAGTTATTCAGCATTTGTAAATCCAAAATAGGCGCAGCTTATAAAATCATTTTATAAAAGCTGTAAATATAATATTTATTCCACTAATTAGTGTTCTGTCGTTGCATTCTTACAGCATTTGTAAAATATACTATAAAACCTTTATACAGAACACATTGTCTTATAAAACAAATTTGCTGATATAATTGTCTCCAAAGAAAAGGTTTATACATGTTTTATAAAAGCTATTTTTTCCAACTTGAAGGCGATGAATGTTGTATTAATGTTTCTAATATACAGTACCACAAAACTTTTTAGCATTATAATTATGCGTTTCTATACTAAATTGTTTTATTAATAATAAAACTAAAAGCTTTGGGTTGTTGCTGATTGTCGGCCATATAAGATTGGTACTCAAGAGTTAATGTTTACCGATATACACAATAAAATTAAATATGTATCTAGAAAATAAAAAACTACTTACAACGAAAAGTTTATTGATGAAACACATCATGATACCTTTAAAAAAACCTAAGCGCCTTTAAAATTAAGCAGATTTAGCAATCGTCTGTAATAATTTTTGAAAAATGATGTCACAATTTTCGATTCAATAAAAAAAATAAAGAATGTGTACATACCAAGTTATTAAATATAATTCAATAGACATACATTAAACTAATTATTTCATTCATGATACATATATTATAAAATTGAATTTCTTTTTGACGTAATTATGGTGTACAATATGGCTGACATCTTGTCCTAAGCATGTTTGAAAAATATGGCTACTAGGAGGAAGTTTCTACCATATAATAATAATCCGTTATAAAACAATTAAAATTTTAAATATTTTATATAGTATTTTGTAGAGTAATTTGCTGTCTACTGTCAGTTTAAAAATTCTGTGTAAACTGCTTCCTGCTACAATTCCAATGGTGTTAACAGAACAGATACTATAGTAGTACGTATAAGTAAGATGGTATGGCTAGTAAGAAGCTCTGAAGATTTTGAATGATAAAACACTTAACTAATAGCACTGCTAGTAGAGTTTAAAAGAGACAAATATACGGAGTGCTGTCACAAAGTCACAAATTTGATAATATGGGCAAATCAGCCGCCAATTGGTCACAAACAACGAATACATTCTATAAGAGACGTGAATGGATGTGTAAAGAGGAAATCATTATCAGTTAGTGTTAATTGTATTAATAATTAATTAAATCAGTAAACAGTATTACAGAACTTTTAGTGTTGTTGTTTACAGCACGAATAATTTTGCAGTGACTGTAAAAGCAACGTATCGTATAAACAAACTCTAATAAAGGGCTTATTTGAACGTAATAATGTAATTAAAATTAATAATTCCAGTGTCTTCCTGAAGGGTAACTAATAATATCCTGGGACATAACGTATAATAGGTTTTATAGAATATTTTTTAAAGCTTGTTGTGATATTTAACTTACAAAGCTAAAATTATTTATAAGTTAGTCATATACTATATTTAAATGATAATGTTATACAACATTAATAGTGCAATCAATATACTGTATAAAAGCTTTAAAAAGTGACCGGTAAGTGTTTATAACATTATAAAAAACGAGGAAGCAGCTATTACACTTTAAACTTTTATAGAAGTTTCATTTACCACATTTATAAGACTCTAAGAAAACCTTTATAAAATTGTTGTATAATTTTACTACTAGAATATTCTAACGGCATTTTTATATACCAAAATTGCTATAGGAGCAAATTAACACCTTATTAAGGCATTAAAAATCTAAAAAGATACATTTGTTGCTATTAAAAAACAGTTATATGACTTTAAGCGATGTAATAATAGCATTTATGTTACTTGGGTACCCAAGGCATTAAATCTATTTTAATCAAATTTCACTCAATTTTACTCAATAATACAATTTCTGTCCACACCAGATTGAGTGAAATTTTCACTTTGTTAGTATGAGTACAACTGATTGAAACTATTTACTTTATGATCTTTCACGTAAATATAATTACACAGTGTATTATTTAGTTTCCTTCGACCTTTGGCCTAGTTAGCTCTTTAAAGATTGTATTTAAAAAAAATTCACGTTAGTTTATACTGTAAAAAAAATTGAATGAAATTTGACTCTCATCGCACTTAATAATGTATCAATTTCTATCCACGCCAGATTGATGATATTTTCACTGTGTTAATGTGAGGACTATAGCAATTTTAAGAGTGAAACTATTAAGGCAGAATTGACAAATCTTTACTCAAATCTGAGTTTCTTACTGCCGAGTGACTGACTTTACTACTTACCTACTTTATTATGAATTAAATTTTATTTTGTATGAGATTTATCTAATTCAAAGTTTTTTACAGGACCTATTATTAGGAAAGGTTTGATATTGGCAGCATCACTAGAGGAATTATTATTATAATGTTCTTATATCTATAAAATTGCTAATCACAATATTGATTGCATTCAAAGCAAATGATTTGCTTGTGGCAACAAATGGAATGACATTATTTAACCCGAATTTTACATATGTTATCTTAGAAGTTATATCCTAACAAATCTTTTTGCAATAGTTGTTATGAGGAAAGGGTGGTCAACAATCAAAAAAGAAACTTGAATTAAAAAAAAATATATTGAACAAATCTTGTAAGTTTCAATTAATATATAAACTTAATACAAAAAGACTTTAACTTTTACAAAAAAACAGAAACTGATCGGGCGATTAGGTACATAGGTCCATATTTGGATCTAATGATTCATTTAATTAACCGAATCTTGATAAGGACCCAAAACAGTGAACTTATATTACGTGCACTTAAACTAATTTAAACATATTCTTATCTCGACCTACGAATATAATGTGTCTTGAGTGGCAAACAATATCGCAAACTAGCAAAAAAAAACCTCTCAATAAGGAAATTGGAAATATTCACCCATATTTAGGTAGAAGCACAGACGTACTTACGGATTTCTTTTGTATACTTATTTATCAATATCTGTTTTTTTGCGTTACTGTATTTACTTAAATGTATGATGTAGGTATTGATAAAAATGTTTTTAAAGAATCAACGAATATCTATGTAGTTTCATATGATATTCTGCAGTGGTGTTACAATTAAGTTATTTAATCATAATTTCGTTAATTAGCTACCTACTATTTTCATTTTTTGGTATTGAAATACTGCAGAAAATATATTTCCAAATAAACAAAATTCGTAATAATATTTTAAACAGCTTGTAATATAATTTTTTTAATATTTGATGATGACGATAAATTTATTTAATATACAAGGTGGGTTATTAGTACGTCGCGGAATGTAGGTACAGGTTTTTTTTTTTATTTTGACATCCACTTATAGGTTTAATAATTAAAGATAGAAAGAAACTTTAAATACAAATGTACGACTTTTCCTTTATTTCATTTGACATCAAAATTTACTGGCATAAAATATATATGTTTAAAATAAAAAAAATCATTAAAAAAAATTAAAATTCATCCTTATGAAAATAACAAACAACGCTTTTTATAACTAACCTTTACAACAACATAAGGAGAATAACTAAAAACGAAATAACATTAATATACCTACAATTTTTACAAATCAACATGCAAGTAATTGTGATGATACAGTTGAAAATATGTTTTAATTTGCTATTTATTGCTTCAATAACAAATTCAAAATTATCAAACATTTCGTCCTATATTTTTCTTTCAATACTTGTAAATTGTCAGGTCATTAATAATATATTTTGTTGAAGTATTCTCACAAAAATATGTCTAAAGGACTGAGATCGGGGCTGTTATCTCTCCACCTAAGGTTTCTAATAATATTTTTTAATGTTCGTTGACAGGACTCTTCCTCCAAAATAAATTTGCCAATATTCCTGAAGAACTTTTGCACATTATTGCGATATAGATAGTGTGACTCTGGCCTCATACAGGGCTTCTATCTCTCTCTCTGCTGACTTCAGGAGTGTCTGGGGCTTCACCAGCAATTTCAGGACAACTAGGGAAGGAGCGTAGGGTAGAGCGCGTGGCCTTTTTAACCTTCGTTATCGATCTATGATGACCGCATGAGAAAAAAAAAACGGTTTTTGTTCATAACTCGGAAATACCTGGAAATATAAACAAATCTCCCCTTGGTTCTGAGTAGAGCACTCGGTGGGTGACGCAGAGCGGGGCGTCACAATATATGAAAGAAAAGTAAAACAGTATTTGCTTGTACCTCGGAGACTCTAAGTATCAAAAAATCTCCCATGGTTCTGATTGGTGATCGAGTGGATAACGTCAAAGCCCGTATGTGAAAAAAAAAAAATAAAATCGGGACCAACGGTGTGTTACATCATAGGATAAAAAAGTATTTATAACTCGGAAACGGTGTGTTGAATCGAAATAATAATTAAAAAAATCTCCCTACACCCCTGGTTCCGTATGTCTGTTCTGTTCTGCGTTGAATGCAAAAGGTCCGAAGCCCTTATTTCGAAAATAAACTTTGGAAACAAGAGGTGTGTGACGTCATAGAGTAAAAAGTCTGTGGTGATAAGCTATATTGTCTGTGGTAGAGGAATAATAATATTAGATTTTTTAGGATATCTCTATAATGGTTGTTATATTGGAGTGTAATTAATCAGTTTTAGTCTAACCATAAATGAGTAAAATTGTCAAAATACTCTGTATTAAATAAAAATAAGTTCAGTACTATTAACCCTTACAGGCAAAGTGGTAACCCATGTTACCAACCCAACTTCTTCAATTTTTGGCCATTTATTCCCAATTTAACGCTTGAACCCCTTTTTTTTTAATTTTTCGGGTTACCTACCCATGCAGGAACATTCCTCTATTGCCCTGCAGGTTCTATCAATCGTTGTAATGTTATAAATAAATAAATTTGAAAAAATGCTTTTTTGGGAAAAACAATTTCTTCTAAAAATGTACACTCGGTTTTTGGCTGATTGCCAAAAGGTCTTTTGGCATTGGTAAATCCGAATTTGACATCAAAAATGCCTCTTGAGTGTTGACAACTGTCACGTTTATTGAATCGTGTTTAGTGTACTTTGCCCATGATGATGTGAAATACATCATTTTCATGACACTCATTCGGTCATGACAGTATCGATATGAGAACTGCCAACATGCAAAAGCCATTTCCAGTGTATAATTTAGAATCTACGACCCCAAATAGTAGTCTGGGAGATCATCTTTGAAAAAAAAACAACAATTCTATTTATCATTTTGACAACCGACATGATTACTGTCAACTGCCAGAAGGCATTTCTGGTGTCAAATTAGAGATCAGTAACTTCAAAAACCCATTGGGTATTATTATTTTGACAATATCGATTTCGTTTTATTTTGACAGTCTCGATATGACAGCCACATATTCGTAATCAGTAATCGAGAAAGCATGAGGATCTGTAGCGGAAATACCACTGCGTTCTCGTGAAAAATGTATGCTTCAAAGGATTAACGAGTTCACTCACACCAATTAATCTGGAAACATGTTTTTACTTGAATCATTAGTTCAACAATGAAGGTTTCCAGTTATAATCTTCGTTTGTTTTTACTTTCTGCATATTCAATTTTCACAAATTTTCTGTATTAGGAACTTAAATGTATGTCCTTGAAGGCAATATTTTAAAATGTGTTTTATTTCAATATCCACGACATAATGAAATATTCGAGTTACTTTGAGTAGAATGTGCAATATAAATTCCATCACAAAAAGCCGACATTCTCGGATATATTATGGAAATTTTACACGGACCTTACATTCTTCAGTAACATCTCTAATACACTTATTCTGTCTCTATGTATTCCAATAACATAAAAATCTCAATGGAAATGGTGTGAACTACAGCCCTGTAAAATTTCGTCTTTAAAACGCCTTTAAAAGCAATTTATATCGAGGACATTCTATTTTCAGCTTTTCACGTCCTTGGTACTTAAATTCTTTGAATTAATTTACGTGCAATTTCGCAGGGGCAAAAAACGTATTTTAAAAATAACTTTTTTTAACGGTTGTATCAGTTTTGTATCGCAAATAAAAAATGTTTGCCATCTATTAATCTTCTGAGGCACTAATTGTCGTAGGATGTAAATATAAAACTGTTCCAGGAAACTAACTCTGCTCTGTGAACTGGGGAAGTCGATTTTAGTATCAGTTTGCCCCTTATTTTGATTAATATGTTATCTGATACTCTCCCCACTGAAATTCAATGTTCTTGACGGCTATGGATTAAGTAACATTATAGATAGGGTAAGTCTTATCGATTACTTTGTCAGAGTACGTGCAGGATTTACATGATATGTCACTCTATTGTACATTGCCCTACTATACACACAAAGGGTAATTACGGCGATTAACAAAAACTCTTACAATAATTGCATTTAAATTTACTGCAAACGGAAACAAATTTATGTGTAGGAATAGTTTGTTACAGTTGTAATAATGTGCATGAAAGAAACTCCTATTGTACTTCCAGTGACAATCTTATATTTCACAGCTATTTGTTTAAATCAGTATTAACTGCAATTGATTTATATCAGTGTTATTTGACTTTTTAAGTAATTGAATTTACTAACAGGTGTGTAACAAAAGCCGGGACGCGCAGTCAGTTATTTATTAGTTCTCGGAAGGATGGGTCAAAAGGTAAGATATTTCAGTCGACACAAATTATCGGAGGGTTAATGGTTTTCAAGTAGTAGGTCGTCAAGACAGTCCTTTGGAGAAAATTACCAATATTTTAACAAGTTCACTTAGACTGTCGAGGCCATGTGTTAAGCGTCTGGGAGGCGCCGCGTAGTACCACATCTTTTTAATAACGCGCGAAACTGCTAGAAAGAGCGTGGAGATTCCACATTAGAATTAAATTATATTGTAAAATTGTTAGTAATTCGAAAAGAGAGTATACCTAAGCAGCTGGGTATTTTTGACGGATTTTTCCTAGCTATAAGAGTAGATTAAATGAGATCGACTAATCCGTCCCGTAATTGCTACGCGGAGTCATAGGGGAAGGCTAGGGTTACTAGTAAGTAATATAATTATTCTTATATAAATGTAAGTCAAGTCAATTAGATAATTATTAACCTAATTATTAAAGCATGCCGACATTCAGGGTTCTCGCCAATAAGATGAGAACCGAAACTTCTGGACTCAAGAAATGGGCGTGGTCAAAGCGAATTGTGGAATTCAGGAAGGATCTCGAAAAAGTCAGTTCTTCCTTAGGTTTCACATTGAGCAGACTAATTATTAACCTTAGAGTCCCGGGCTAATTAATTAATTTTGATAGTTTTTCCTTTTGTATAAAGCGCGCATTCACTGAATCTCGGTACGCTGTCGCGCTTGAATCAATTAATTAATAATGTCGTCGAGCCGTTGCGTTGTTATTTTGTTTGTTTGTTTTGTTTATTGTTAATAAACCCTTCCTGGAAGTTTTGTGTTTCCTTGTGTTTCTCCAACTTCAGTGCAACCCTGTATAGCCAGCCACTGAATCACATTCCACGCAAGCAATGAAAGGGTAAGTGACTGAAATGCATTTTCTGAACATACAACATTTCTAAGTTCCCACGTGTTAATTAAAGTATAACGATAACTAAATAAACTCCCTTTCGAGAATTAAATAGTAACTCTTTCGAGAATGAAATAGATAATTAATTAAAGGTAGATAATCAAAGAAATAACCCCTCAGGTTACAGGTGCTTTAAGGAGGGAATGGAAAAAGTTTCATTAATAATTTCTTATATTTTTTTTACTTGATTTGAGTATTTCTGCAACACTGAAAAGCAAAAAAAAATAACTAATAAGCATTTAGCATTTATGTATTTTATTGAGTCTTTTCTATCTTTATTATCCACCAGCGTAACAAATGAAATTATTACTTTGCAAATATTGACATATATCTGTTATTAATGGATGGGTCGCTCGAAACTTATGTGTCAAGTCTAATGGTTAATAGATTGTTGTTCTCAATGTAACAAGGAAGTAGGAAGCATTAAGACTTGTTTCACGTAAGGCAAACCGTGGCAGAGATTGATTGAACTGATCAGCTGACGGTGCAATAAATACGTATATTTTGGTTGTATTCTCTTGATGCTGCAAATGTTTGTTTGCAGTTAAGCTGCAGGGAATATCAAACTGTCAGAATATATCCATATAATAGCTAATAGAACCAGAGTAGGGCATTATTCGGAAAACAAAAGAGGAATATAAAGAGGAATATATTGAATGAATTTTGTAATTATGAATAATGAGTAATAACAATTAAAATGACAGTATTTATTATATTTAAGTAATAATACTTGCAGTATTATATCTGCAAAAGATATTATTCATTTTGAATTTTATGAATAATTTGCTGAATAACGTTACTTACGCAACTTGGAACAAGCATTTGTGTTATGGTGAGGCAAGACAACATTTGTGTTAGTTCGTAGAAACTGAGTAAGACGGACCCAAATGTGTTTACACGCTGGTGGATTTTGAACAATTGTTGTAAAATCGGGTATGTCAAATGATTTTATTATTTAAAAACACAAATTAATTGTATTAATTAATAAAGGCAAAATCAGTTGAATTTGCCGATATAAAATAGGTGCGATAAAATTCAATTTACATATTTCTTTCCTTGCGAAAGTTTTAGTCCGTTTTTATCACACCGCCATACCGGTCGCATTGTGCGAGGTCAGATTTTACAGTGGACCAGTTTCCAGTGCCGTGCAGAAGTGTATTTTTAAATCATTTTCGAACTGCCCTTTTTGATTTTTTCTTTACAAAATTGTATTTATAAGGGTTCCCTGTACATCCAGAATTTTTTTTGGATAAGTTCTGAATCACCCTGTATAATTTCCTTTTATATATGCCCTAGTCTTGAAAAAGAACATAAAACTCAAAAGAAACCGAAATAATCTATATCTTGTAGTAAATTTAGAAGATTAGAAATAATCGTACATGGTGTTTGCAAACAGGATATTTGAAGGATAAATCCAGGTACTCGATTGGCACATTGACACGATGAAAAATTTTTAGAACGTCTGACTCCGTCGATAACTTTGCTCCTGTTTACATGTTTATGCAAGTCAGATGTGCCTAATTTTTGTAACAATGGTTTTTTTAATAGGAACTTTTATTTCAAATGGACTAATGGTAATTTACATTAGCATGGAGAAACTGCATTTCAACAGAGGTTTTGGCTAGTTTTAGAATTCTTGATACCAAAATCATAGGACCTTACTTCTTTGATGGTAAACTAATAGGTGCCAGATATTGCAGATTCTTAGCTTCAAAAAAGTACATATTCATAAAAAATTTTGTAGTTGGCCTGTTTAAAACAATTTCTATGCATCTATCTTTAATATCAAAATTATAAAAATGTAATAAATATAAAAGATAAAGGTAACATGTAATACATCGCATGAAAGAGGAAAAAACAAGCAAATTTTTGTATCCACAGCCTGCTGCTATGACAATTTTTTTTGTCCGCGTAGAGAGCGCAGCAAATTACATACGATACTTCAAAAATTTGTTTACTCCAGGTGAAAGATATCAATTTTGCCATGAAATTTTATTAAAATAAGTTTTCTCTATCTCTTAAAATAAAAAAGTTAGACGACCCTAAGCTTTCGGTACTTTTCCGGTGTTTTCATGATTTTTCATAAAGTTGGCCATGTATCTTAAATTTGTTTCTACAAGCATCAAGGCCTCAAAAAAGCAACAAAAAACATATAAAGATTTTTGCCGTGAATCGTGTATTAAACGAGATACATAGGATATATTTATTTTACAATTTACTGTGTTTTACATATTTTCATTTTTAAATATATGACTGTTTATATAACTATTACGTCTATGTAATTTGTGTATATGTTTCAAGAAGAAATAAACATATCTATTAACTTACCTAATTAATATTTGCAACGACATGTGATCCTACCAGATTCAGCTCGAAGAAGATACATTAACTCTGATAAAATTATGTTTCCCTCAATATTTCCTAAATGATTTTTTTATCAATGTTACATATTTGAAATATGTATATATTTCAATTTTACTTCAATAGGATTTCCGTCTAATTTTACTCCAGTTGAGTTTGTTGATTTCTAGTTTGATTACAGTTGGATTCCTATCGGATTGGAATTAACTCCAAATGAAATTAGGTTGTACATGGAATAGGAACTGGACGTAGCAAATGATTTAAAAAACTGACTGTTTCCAGCGAATAGCGAAAAAAAACGAATAAAATACGTGTTCTTGAATTCCAATTGAAAATTTATCAAATATGTACACCTTCGCATTATCATTTAACTAGCAACCCGCCCCGGCTTCGCACGGGCAAATATAAAATAGCCTATGTTTCTCCGAGGAGATGTAGCTTTCGGTAAAATTGGTTGAGTAGTTTTTGAGTTAAATCGTAACAAACAAAGAATCAATCATCTTCATCTAATGCGACCCTAATATTAATTTTAAAATAATTCACGATATATCTATATACCAAAAGACAACAAACGAACTCAAAACTAAAAATGCAAAACGTTTAAATTTAAAACAATATAGGTAACTACCAACAATGTGAAAACAAAACGAATTAAATTAAAGTACCTATGTTCAGGACTATCAATTTTAATTAATAAGTAAGTATTATAAGGTATCTAACTACCTAAATAAAACAAACACGAAACAAAAATGCGACTATGAAGTTCTAAATGATTCACAATAAGAAAAAAAAAACAAATTATTATTAAAACTCAATGAAATAAAAGTATATTTGCAAGTATCTATGTATGTTCCGACTACCTAAAGACAACAAATTCAAAACAAAAATGTGACCTTAAAATATCGAACGCAATTATAACTTTCCAACAACACAGAAAGAAAACACAGTCGTTAGTCGTCACCTCCATTCGCTCCAAGTCAGTTTATTAAAGGATCACGCGCGCGTTATCGTTCGGCTTATTAGCTAAACAGTAGGCAAGACGGTGCGGGGGAGGGTCGGCGATCGCATCAAGCGAAGCGAGGCGCTTGAATTTTATTCTCACGTCTGTAATTTTTTTGATATTCATTTAAATTATATGGTGTAATTGAGTAAAATAATGTGCATGAAATGCTTAAAGCCTCTAACTTATTTAAAATGATAGGGATTAATACCGTATTTGTGTATATAGCTTTTACATTACCGCTTTGTAATTGCAATTTTTTAAAGTATTAAAATGGATATAGGTAGTATGTTATCTTTAACATATAGACATATGCCATCGCGGACTTTTCTGTAGGCATATATAAGATACAAATTCCACCATACATTGATACACTACATAAACTTTCGGACCCCACGGCTCGGACGCGAGGCGCGGGGTCACGGAGCGCCCTCGCGGCCCGGTCGAATCACGGCGACACGAAATTAATTTCGTTGCGCATTATTTTGATTTTGCTATATCTCCTAAGGTATTCATTTAATTTGCATGGTGTAAAGGGAAAAAATAATCTTCATGAAATGCTCAAGCCAACTAACGTATTTAAAATGATAAGGATTAATACCGTATTTGTGTAAATAGCTTTCCAATTACCGCTTTATAATTGACCATTTTTTAAAGTATTAAAATGGATATAGTATGTTATCCTTAAGAGATAGACATATGCCATCGCGGACTTTTCTGTAGACCTATATAAGATATACAATTCCACCATACATGATTTTGTTATATCTCAAAGGGTTTAGGCAGCGTTTTCGTTGAAAGCTCCCAGACGGCTTATTTTTTTTCCGACACCTCCAACGAATATCGTTAATGTATACAAAAACTTAACAAATTATATACTAAAACCTTCCTCGAGAACCACTCTACCCATTGGTGAAAACATCATGAAAATCGGTGCAGTAGTTTTTGAGTTTATCGCGAACAGACAGACAGACAGACAGACATACAGACAGACAGACGCGTATGTAGTGATATGCAGAGAAATATTTTGTCTGAATTGCCGATCCTGAAGAAAATTAGAATTTTGTTTTTTTCGTTTTCATGAAACATGACGTATTTTTATTTACTTTTTAACATACTGCAGATATCTCAGAAGAAACGTATTTATATAGAAAGTATTTATAGCCTCACGTTTGTATGTATTTTAACGTCTTGAACACGTCCTTAAAATATTTCCCTTTTGTTCATGTGACACCCGATGTAACAAATGAACAGATCTAAATTTGACAAGAAAAAAAATTAAAGTAAAATATATTCCATTGTTTTACAGAAAACAGTGTGTACTGGTAACTCTGAGATAGTTTAAAGTCAAAGCATTTTTTTAAATTTAAAAGGTTTATTTATATTATAAAACAAATATGCGATATAAACACAATCGCCGTAAATTTTTGAAACGGTAGGGAAGTATTTAATAACTTTGTAACTTCTGTTCTAATCCTCAAAACATACATTACTATAAGCGGATCTGATTTATACTATGACTTTTTCGTAACTATCAGTATTTGTACCTTGTCACTAATTGTATAACGACCATGTAAACGTGTATCTCCGATAAACACCCTTTACATGCTCTGTTTATCAATTAGCGTAATTGATACTGCGTTTCCAATTGCTCAGTCGGCACCCAACTGACATGCATATCAATAATCCTTCGAATATTTTACACAAGTCCCTCCAGGGCTTAATTGAACCATATATTCAAATTGGAACACTTAGACATATTTTATTAAAAAACTTTTTTTATTAAAGAAGAATGTTGTAGATAAATAACTTTCCCTGGCTTTATGAGTCCTCATAAATATTATGGAATCAAAAGTTCAAATATTGAAAAAACATGGGACAAAAATTTATAATGGGCCCTTTAACTTGAATGTCCCCTTATTAAATTTTACTGATTTATTTCATTAACTCGCGCAAACCCTCCTTTCCTTCCAAAAGTTTCGGCTTTAATACACATCTTTGCTTTTAAAAGTTTTAGTGACTACAAATTCCTAATTACGAATTTGTAATGTATTTCGAGAAAAATAACCGGTGTGAATTGCTAGACAGCACATAAGAAATAAAATATAATTAAGTAGATAAGAGGGAATTGTTACAAAATTATATATAAAAAAATTATATTTCCATACATTTTTATTAATAGTAGAAATATATATTTCTTCCTCTGGAAATATTCAAAGATTTACAAATAGGCAGTAAAAAGCAAATAATTTTTATTTATGTCGAATCAATACCAATACTCAATACCATTAAGGATTCATATTCGTGAAAACAATGCATTGGTAACCGTTATTTGGTGAAACTGCAAAAGACGAAATGTTTTTAATATTTTTAAATTATATCTACATATCCCTTTTCATATAAATGGTGTTTACAAACTTTAAGACAATTATTTAATGATTAGTAGAATGTATTAATAATAATAATACACGTTTTCCTTTTTTGAAGTAAGAACATTGTATAACAGATAAATTGGAATGCTTCTCTACACATATGGAAAAAGCTCATCCATATTACAGCTACATTTCGGAACCAAAAACTGTTCAATTTGTTGTTGCTAATTATCTTCTTCTTCGAAACGTTTATGAAAAACCGTTGTATAGTTGTAAACTTTGTTGTTCTTCTCTGTATTGTTTAGGTATTGTTGGCCTACTGATAGTCTGGAACAGGTTAATTGGTTGGATTGGCTAGAACGTATATTTCCGTGAGTGACCTTCGTTCTAATTATATCATTATATCTCATAAAAATAAGAAGTGAATAAAAGTATAAGGATTGCATAGTACGATCATATTAAGATTTTTTAACGTTTTGTTTTGTGAGGGTTTCCCTGATATGGTACATTATTGGCCTTTTTGAATACAAAAAACCCGACTACTGTCGCTGCAAGTAAATTACCTCTTATATCCAAACTGATTGAAATAGACCAAAATATATCAGTTTAGGTAAGTATATGTATTATTATGTTTTGGATAATTTAGAAATTTAAATGTTAATTTATGGGTACCGATACTAAGAAAAGTATCGCATAAATTCAACTTCAGATGAGATATACTGAAAAATAGTAAATAGGAGTATAGGTACTACCATATAAAACTTAAATGAGAGATGTATTTCGGTAAAATAAATAACAAAATTGGTAATTGTCTGAAATTTTCTGACAAAACGGCACAGCTGTCAAAATTATAACATAATTAGAATTTGCACATTCGATAAATTATGTAGATATACTCACGTTATACAATTAAGTTGCACAGAACCATCCTACAATGTTAATAATCAAATATAAGTACTGGCATGAGGACATTTAATCGTTATTGTAAAATTTTGACAGAACGGTGACGCCAGAAAAAGGTATTTCACATATATGTTCGAATCATGCAATAAAATTAGAAGATAAATGAAATTTAGTGTACCTGAATGTAGAATTTATATGTGGAATCAAACATATACGTCGGTGAAATCATTTATGTAACATATTATCATTGACAGTTATTGTTCCGTCAGAATCTTGAAAATTTCTTCGTGTAAAAATGTTTCTGGACTACAAAAACATATGTATAGTATGTNAGGGGAACAACTTTGGCTGTTTTAAAAATGTTCGGAAATATACCTGTTGAAATTGATAAATTAATCAGATATGTTAGTGGACCTGTAATGAAATGAACTATAGACCTTAAAATGTTAGCAGTAATATCATCAACGCCACAAGAATTAGATCTTTTTTGATCCATTATTAAATTATATACTTCATTTTCTGAAACTGGCACTATAAATATTGTCGGATAATTTTTTGTTATATTTAGGACACAGTTATTAACACTTTTCATATTATTCGCCAACTTGTTCGATATGTTAACAAAGTATTGGTTTGCAGCATTTACAATCATTTGGGGATCTGTCAGAACAGCATCATCCATCTTTATTTCTCTAATGTCGGGTGTGGCATATTTTTTATTACCTAAGGTTATTATGTATAATTGACCATATTGCTCTCGATTTATTAGACGAATCAGCATATATGCAATCAAAATGTAGACGCTTCGCAGCAAGTAAAGTTTTATTATAAATTTTTTTATACGATTTATAGAAAGCTATGTCATCTGGCCTCGCGGTATCCAGCATCACACTATGTAAAAATTTATGTAAATGTACTCACGTTATACAATTAAGTTGCACAGAACATTAAAGAACCATCCTACAATGTTAATAATCAAATATAAGTTCTGACATGAGGACATTTAATCGTTATTGTAAAATTTTGACAGAACGGTGACGGCAGAAAAAGGTATTTCACATATATGTTCGAATCATGCAATAAAATTAGAAGATAAATGAAATTTAGTGCACCTGAATGTAGAATTTATATGTGGAATCAAACATATACGTCGTTGAAATCATTTATGTAACATTATTATCATTGACAGTTATTGTTCCGTCATAATCTTGAAAATTTCTTTGTGTAAAAATGTTTCTGGACTACAAAATCATATGTACAGTATGTAAGAGACCCTCGTCATTCCATTTAATGAGTATAAAATCCAATCAAAGGTCAATTTGTTGTTTAAACTACATAAATGTTTGTCGGAACTGGGTTAAAAAACTTTTGCTCGTTTGTACCTAAAAAATGCATAAGGACTGTGTAAAAGATGTTGTATAGACAGTACTAAAGACATAGAAAAGACAGACATGCTGAAGTTTAGTCCATGCACTGAAATAATAGTGAATTTTGGTAAAACATGCAACATTTCAACATGACATTCAACTTAACCTAGAAAGGTGTATGTAGTGTCAAAAGACGCAGGAAAATGCATATAATTTAAAAATGAACAGTTCATGTATCCTAAATTCAGTTAAAAGTTAGTATATGTAAAAATAAAATTCCAAAATTACAATTTATTTGCTGTCATAGAAACAGTCAATTGTTTTACACTTCCTATAAAACCATTATCCGGGATTTAGGAAGCCAGTCTGACATTTTCACCTACAGTCGCCACATCGAAAGTTTCGCTCCTAAAAAAACAAGTGAAAATTGTTTATTTCAACAAAGTTAGTAATTGTTCATGTACTCACGTAGCTACCTGGGGGTAGCTACCGGTAAATAATAAATTTTCGTTATAAAATAATAATATATTAATTTTATTAAATAATATTAATTACTATAGCTTGGGAGATCGTTTGTGTAACTGAGGGCTGCTTTCGCTGCACAGCAAGAATAAAACGCTCTCTCAGCGGTAATAATAAAGTATTTTATTGAAAACTAAGTTGTATAGAAAATACGTGTTGACGGTTTGAGGGTTTGCTGGAGAGTCCTTGTGTGTGGAATCGGTCGTAGGCATATGGGTACGCATCTGGTCGCCGCCGCCAGTAGACCCTTCTTGGAACCTTGGTGCGTCCGGCGGCGCTCTTGACGTAATGCTTAAAAATGGGTCACTTGCGAACATGTGTACCCACATAACAATCATATAATGTAGGCGATATACAGGAATCCTCATGCAATCTAGTTTATTCATTCTAGTTCATGATCAACGGTGTCAAATTCAAGGATCATATAAAATAGACCNTGTGCGACAAGTGAAATTGAAAAATAAGTGCAGTGTGTTTCCACTGGGAAAAGTTTCTGTGTCGGTACGAGGGAGACTTCGGCAGTTCCCGCGACAAGACATAATTCAACGAGAGACATTGCGACAACCTTCTATGGAATGCAGCGGAGTTACTACAAGCCAAAGAAGATAATTGTTATGTAAGTGTCGACACATTTGCAATTTTACAAACAAAAGCGTTATAATAAATTTCAAAGATAAAAATTTTCATTTGAAAAATATCCAATAAAAGTATACGCATGCATTGTCGTAGGACAAAATTAATATAAGGGGGAATTTATCATTGTATGACTTAGGATAAGAAATTACAACAGTCACTGTTATATGTCAAATCATAATCTGCAAATCATATGAATATATAGAAATTTGTTAAAACAATACGTCTTTTATTTATTTAAGAAATTTTAGTCAATATAATACTTCAATATAATTCAACAAATATAAAGGCGCTCAACAAAACAACAACATAATAACAAAACATCTATTATAAAAAAAAATAGTCAATATAACATCTGAACCCACACCAAAAATTAAAAAGAGTCTCATATAAACATTCAAAACATAACAAAAAAATAAATAATTAATAAAGAATATAATAGTATAGGTACTTTGAGTTTTATGTTTTTGATTAAATAATAATCTGAAGCGAGTTTTATATGCACATATATTTATAACCACATTCTATATGGTCACATCCATATGCTATACATTTTTTACAGAATTCGACAAATACTAATTGTTCAGGATTGATTTTGATACTGTTTTATTCACCATTATAATACAAAATGCATTCCCCGGTAAATAATAAATTTTCGTTATAACATAATAATATATTAATTTTATTAAATAATATTAATTACTATAGCTTGGGAGATCGTTTGTGTAACTGAGGGCTGCTTTCGCTGCACAGCAAGAATAAAACGCTCTCTCAGCGGTAATAATAAAGTATTTTATTGAAAACTAAGTTGTATAGAAAATACGTGTTGACGGTTTGAGGGTTTGCTGGAGAGTCCTTGTGTGTGGAATCGGTCGTAGGCATATGGGTACGCATCTGGTCGCCGCCGCCAGTAGACCCTTCTTGGAACCTTGGTGCGTCCGGCGGCGCTCTTGACGTAATGCTTAAAAATGGGTCACTTGCGAACATGTGTACCCACATAACAATCATATAATGTAGGCGATATACAGGAATCCTCATGCAATCTAGTTTATTCATTCTAGTTCATGATCAACGGTGTCAAATTCAAGGATCATATAAAATAGACCAATAATTTTATTTTGTTTTGTCACCATAACTAGCATATTAGTATCTTCGTACTTGATGTGCTTCATTAATTTTCTGGGTTTATTTTCGACGCACTAACGCGTACAAGAAGCAAATAACGAAGAGTTTGTATATTACAAACTTTATATTTAAGTCGCGAGAATACTGTTATTCTACCCCATATGTACATATAGACGAATTTCTTGTGCTATCTACACTTTGGGCGATACGGTGGAATATGTTGTCCGATTTGAATAGAAATTGCGTTTTTATGAGTTTATTTTTCCACAGCTTGAGTTGGAGTATGTTTGATGCTGACTTTCTACGTATCCTATTTTTATAAATAAAAGTATTCATTCTATTTATTTAGCACTGAAATGTGAGCTATGAATAAGATTAACTTTCCTTGCCAACACCTACAAGTAATTCCTATATTTTTTGTTGATCATACCTCCCTGCCGTTAAAACCTTTGTGAAAATGAATATTTATAGCCAAATACTTCCATATCACTGGAAGTAATTTTAGAATTTTTACTCTACTTAACTGATTTAATATTTTGCCTTTTAGATATCTACCGTACGCCCCTAAAGTATGGAATAAATTCAGTAAAAACGAAACAAATTTTTTTTGGGAAAAATTCTAGAACAGGTCGATTTTTAATTAAAAAAATACATATTTTAGCATAAACGGCGATTTTCAACCGTCATTTGTTTTCGAGTAATAACGTCATCGACATTTTTTTTAAATAGCAACCCCCTATTTTTTTTCTTGATTCTGAAGATCGTTTCATTGTCGATCCGACAGTATTAAAATGTGGCCATCTTACATAGGAAAGTTTTCGAGTAAATGACGATTGAATGTTAGAAAACCCAAATCAATTAAAATAAAGCAAAAACGTTATCAAATTTAGTTTTTCGAAATGCCTGAAGTTTTTTATTGATCACGTAGGTGTAAATCTTTACAAAGTGCCACTGTCATACCGACTTTCTATGTATTGTAAGCGATATAAAAATTATTGTTGAATTTAAAGTATTATGGCACATTTAACTGTCACACAAAGAATTGAAATTTTAATTCTTATCGGATGCGGGGATAAGACTAGAACGCAGCAGGAAGTTTGCGATTTATTTAATGAAAAACATCCAGATCGCCGTATCAGCCAATCAACAGTCAGTAAGATAGAATCTAAATTTAGAGAAACTGGCAATGTTGTAGATATTCCAAAACCTGGACGTCCAAGCGTTAGTGAAGATCACAAACAGAACATTTTGATAAGTATGGTAGATAATCCTCATAATACTTCACGATTGGTTGCATTAAACAATGAAATTAGTCAGACCACAGTGCTACGTATCCTGAGGCAGGAAAAATATCATCCCTACAAAATTCAACTTGTGTAGGAACTCAATGAAGACGATCCCGACCGCCGCTTACACTTTTGTGAAATTATGATGGATTTATGTCAAGTAAATAGAGATTTACACCGGCAAATACTTTTTTCAGACGAGGCCACGTTTTGCCAAACTTGCAGGTATTGGAGTCGAGAAAATCCTCATTGGATGGCAGAGACATATACCCAACACCCACAGAAATTAAATCTGTGGGCTGGAATATTTGACAGCAGAATAGTAGGGCCTTTCTTCTTTGAAGGAATCCTTACAGGAGAAAGATATTTAGAGTTTTTACAAAATGACCTTGTTCCAGCGCTTCCAGTAATTTTTCCTAACGATAATGACCCTGATATTCCTGATGACACCATATGGTTTCAGCAAGACGGTGCACCTCCGCACTATACGCGCCTTGTTCGAGATTTTCTGGACAATTGTTTTCCTAGGGGGTGGATCTTCAGACGAGGACCGATAGAATGGCCCGCGAGATCCCCAGATCTTACACCCCTGGACTATTTCTTATGGGGCTACTTAAAGTCCAAAGTGTACGTTAAACCACATAATTTAGAAGAACTCCATAATTGTATTATAGATGAAATACACAAAGTTACCCCAAAAATAATTCATAATGTGTAAGAAGAATTTCTACACAGACTTGCGTATTGTCAAGAAGTCGGTGGGTGACAATTCGAACACTTAATTTAGGTAGAAAACTTAATGAATTGTATTTGCTTGACATAGGAATTGTTATTTTTTTATTGAATAAAATTTCTAACACTCAATCGTCATTTACTCAACAACTCAACATTTTAATACTGTCGGATCGACAATGAAACGATCTTTCAGAATCAAGAAAAAAAATAGGGGGTTGCTATTTAAAAAAATGTCGATGACGTCAATACTCGAAAACAAATGCCGGTTGAAAATCGCCTTTTATGCTAAAATATGTATTTTTTAAATTAAAAATCGACCTGTCGAAGGATTTTTCCCCAAAAAAATTTGTTTCGTTTTGACTGAATTTATTCCATACTTTAGGAGCGTACGGTATATTAGAAAGTACGAGGGCGTGCTGAAAAGTAATGCCTGTAAATTTTTTATTCTGTTCTCAATACCGGTTGATGTATTACATGCCATGGATATTACTCGGTCGACTTTCCCACTTCGTTGACGCAAGCTGCAACCCTCTGCCGCTTGAGGGCTCCGAAATGTAGCGCCTAACTTGGCGGTGTGTAACGTAACCATGTTGGTGGGTGAGAAACAGCGTACTGTAATAGAGAAAACGTGCCTCCAATTGAAATCCATAGAAGAATGAAAGCTGTGTACGGTGATGATTCTATCGACATCAGTAATGTGCGACGTTGGCTTGTTCGTGTTTATAATGAAGGAAACCATTTTGACCAGAACACAAGAAACCAGAAAACAAGACAACATCAATGGAGTTCCCCACAAAGGATCATCGACGCAAAAAAAGTTCAAGACCAGCAGGCAAAGTCATTTTCACAGTGTTCTGGGATATTCAAGGTGTGGTGCATTTGTAATTCATGCCTAAATATACTAGGTACTATACTTTCTTGATATCGATAGGAATTACCGTTCTCGAGATATTTGCATTTTACAATTTCAATGTATGACAAGAAAGTTACAGAAGTAATTTAATTTTTATTTTATCAAAAGCAGAATTGTAAATGAACTGTACAATTCGTGACGGGACACCCTGTATATGTATTTATGAAAGAAACTTAGTAAAAAGGTCAAATAAGAATAGTCATTTATACCATAAAGGAGGTAAGTATTATTTACCAGTTGTGAACGATTTTGAGCCCGAGCGGAGCGCGGGCTGGCAATAGAGTCCGAGATTGGTAAATTATACTTAACTGCTGCGTTGTGTATAACATTTTATCTGCTCCCACAGTTCTTTATGGTTCATGAAATAAAGATTAGGTTTTATTCTTAACATTTCTTAATCAATTCATTTTGACATTATTCGAAATCTTGTAAAGTTGCCTTGATTTTTTTTTATTTTGTCGTTTCTAAGATGTTTATAACCAAGGCTACATAAAAGTTGCAATTTGGCTGATTTTGAATTATTATTTCTAAATGAGTGATTTTCAAATAGAAAATGCTGCCTGCGAATTTTTATTGCCCGAGAAGTTGAAAGAGCGCTATGGACGAGCATATAAAAATTTCAAAGAATGGTGCCAGAACAAAAATACTGGTGTTTTTGAAATGTCACTGCACTGCTAGCATATTTCATGGAGAAGTTAAGAACTTTAAAGTCACCGGCGAGTTTGTGGAGTGAATACTCAATGACTAAGTCAACTATTTGCATAGAGGAGAACGTGGATATATCAAAATACCCCAAGCTGGGAACATTTTTGAAACGTAAGAATGACGGCTACACACCTAAAAATTCAAACGTTTTTACAAGAGAGCAAGTCAACGATTTTCTCGTTCAGGCACCCGATAACGCATATTTGCTAATGAATGTAGTGACGGTCTTAGGCATTGCAAGAGCATGCCATTCTGATGAGTGATGCAAACTTACTTTGGACAACGTCAATTTAAAAAATTTCGATGACTATAGGTCGGTCAAAATCGACACAAAAAAATCGCTAAATTCGCAAAACATGATGTCTCTCTGATTTTTTAGTATGTTGTTTGGACCCATTAGGGCTATGTATACCCAAGTTTGCAACTCTCAAAAAGTTGTGGAAAAATTTTTACACACCAAAACCCGCGAAATTTTTGGACTTGTTTCAGATTCTGCTCTATGTCTCCTAATCCATACATTTTTCGTCGGAAGCTATTCTATACGTTTTTTTAAGAGCATCAAATTTGTGATAAATTAAGCCCAACCGGAGCTCTGTAGATATTTTATAGGTATTTTCAAAACCCCGAATTACGGCGTTTTGAAAATAGGCCAGTTTACCCAAAAATTGAAAATTTTAGTTTTAGACCTTCTTTGGATCGAAATTGCGTCGAAACCATTGATCCTACGAGTAGAACTTGTGGTATATAATTTGTAGGCAATTTCATTACCTTTAAATTAAGCGCAGAGCGGGGTCTGTAAGCCTCGTAGTTCTCTCAATATCGCAAAAAAAACCTATATAAGGTTCAAATTCAAATGTTCCACAACCTTTCCTATCTTTTGTTTTTTTTGGTTTGGTAATGAAATAGAAGGCATGAAATCATTAAAAAACCCGGTGAAATATATTTTAATATAAACATAAGTAATCAAAAGTACAGTAAACTTAATCAATCGGTCAATCAAATTAGACATAGTCAAATTCATCGCCTTGTTTTTGATGGCCCTGGGCCATCACTTTCGTTGCTCTCTTCAATAGGTATGTCTTCCACTATTGGCGGGTCGCCGTCTTCGTCCCCTATAGGTAGGTACTCCAGTATTGGTGGATCGTCAGGGCTGTCTAGAGGCTCGTCATCGTCGTCCTCTTCAATGATGATAAGGGCAGAGTTCTGGCACGTTTCCCCAGAGCAGGTAGCACACATCACAGAACATCTGAGCCCTGCTTTGGGGCAAATGCAGCCACCTCTGCACCCCTTCTTACATTTGCAAGAGAGGAGTTTTAGGAGCTCTACGGGGGAAGGAGCTCTCCGACTAGTAATGGGCATGAGTCCAGCCGAGGTCAATTCCCAACCCCAGTCGGTAGCCTCTTTCTCCACCCCCAACCACTTTTACACCTGGTGATATGTGCGGTAGTGGTTATACGACGCAACCTCTGTCGTTGGGGGCAAACGTGTCAGATTCGCTTTGGTGATGGCTGCTGTCTTCACAAAAGTACGGAAGCGTACATCGTTGAGGGTGTCTTTCGTTTCGTATCCTTCATATAGGTCTACTAGGCACTTGTCACCGGCTGCTACAACTTGTTGGTGTGAGGCATCTGTCTGAACAAAAACTCTTGCATGATCCACTAAGGCTTGATTTTGTCTGAAGTGGCCCCACATTTTCATCTTCCACTGCCAGAAGAGTTCAGAGGTCGTGTGACACCCTGTAAATGCGTGGATGAAAAGTTCAAATCCAGGTGGTAGCCCCACTTCCCCTTGGTTGAATGAGCTGGTTGAGAATTGGACGCAACCCGCCTCACCTCTGCCAATCTTCTGGAAGTATACGTTTGTTTTAGTTGATCCTTATCATCATTGAAGAGGAAGACGATGACGAGCCTCAAGACAACCCTGACGATCCAATACTGGAGTACCTACCTATAGGGGACGAAGACGGCGACCCACCAATAATGGAAGACAAGAGAGCAACGAAAGTGACGGCCCAGGGCTATCAAAAACAAGGCGACGTATTTGACTGTGTCTAATTTGATTGACTGATTGATTGATTAAGTTACTGTACTTTTGATTACTTATGTTCATATTAAAATACATTTCATCGTTTTTTTTTAAATGATTTCATGCCTTCTTTTTCATTACCAAACCAAAAAATAAAAGGTAGGAAAGGTTACGGAACATTCCTGGAAAAATGTGATTTTGCTTTATATGGGTTTTTTGCGATTTTGAGAGAACTACGAGGCTTACAGACCCTGTTCTGCGTTTAATTTAAAGGTAATGAAATTGCCTACAAATTATATTCTACAAGTTCTACTCGTAGGATCAATGGTTTCGACGCAATTTCGGTCCAAAAGTCTAAAACTAAAATTTTCAATTTTTGGGAAAACTGGCCTATTTTCAAAATGCCGTAATTCGGTATCCAAATAACCTACAGAGCACCGGCTTAATTTGTCACAAATTTGATGCTTTTAAAAAATGTATAGAGTAGCTTTCGACGAAAAATGCATGGATTAGGAGATATAGAGCAGAATCTAAAAACAAGTCCAAAAATTTCGCGGTTTTCGGTGTGTAAAAATTTTTCCACAAGTTTTTGAGCGTTGCAAACTTGGGTCTACATAGCCCTAATAGATCCAAACAACATACTAAAAAATCAGAGATACATCATGTTTTACGAATTTATTGTCGACTTTGGTCGGCCTATTATTGTACGTATATGTATATGTACGTTTACAATTACTTCTCGTCTGGGTTTTATGCGCTATCAAGCAGGTAGATGTTACAACCAACCAGTCGGCAAGAATACCCTTACTATGATTCCTAATAAGATTGCACAATTTTTGAAAATAGAACATCCTGAAACATATCCAAGCCATTCATTCCCAAGAACATCGGCAACGTTTCTGACTAATACAGTAGTTGATGTATTAGCAATCAAGAGACATGGTAGGTGGAAATCAGCCACAATTGAGGAAAGTTATGTTGCTGACAGTTTAAGTAACAAAAATGAAATAGCCAACAGGATTCTTCACAATGACAACCTAGGTATAGTAGTACGTTGCATCATGCTGTTTTAATGGATCAGTCAGATAATCTTGAGCCTCCGGTGACTGAAATGGATCGGTCAAATCATTTTGAGAAAAATGTGACAATTAGTAAACGCGAGGGGAGTAATTATCCAGATTTTATAAAAGTTACTAAATGTAATAACTGTACAATTACTATAAATATTCATTCATAATAATTAATAAAATGTAATATTTATCAAATATTATCTATGTATTATTTGTTCATAAAATATGCATTTATAACTTGAAATTGTTTTTTTTTCCTAGGGAGGTAAGTTACCTCACTTACCTCCCGTAAGCAACTTCTACTTCTACGGTAAAATCCACTTACCTCCTTAAAAACAATGTATTAATAGTCTATTTACTATAGTGGGAGCATTTTAGATAGAAAAACAAATATAATCTATATAGTCATGGAAATCAGTTTCGACAAACGTGATTCTTTCAAAAATATCATTATGTTCACTAATTTTAATTTATATATAATTTTTTATGTTGAGGTTTGATGAGTTTTGCATACCTAAATTTTTGCTATCGAAGAATTTTGTTTGACTTCATTTGATAGGATTTGTTTAAGTTAGCTTAATACCTTAATAAAGAGTAGAACGCATAATGTATTCAGAATAAAAATACTTATTATAAAAATAATAATTCTCTTGCTTAAAGCTTCTTTTTACATGTAGAAGTTTTGCCAAAAAAATGGTGAGATGCGCGATTGATATAATTCACATCTTAAAAGGCAAAAAGGAATTGGTTCCTAATATATTTAATAAACTGAAATTCATACTTACTCTACAGTTAATTTCAGAGTCACTTTGCTCTGTATTACGTCCTCTTACAAAGTGATCGAAGGCATTTGAAGACACAATTCGGAATTCTGTGGTGGAGGATCAGAATTTGAGGAATGTGTCAATGTTTTAATAAAACCCACCCGCATTCCCACATACCTTTATTTGATGAAGGGCGTGTGAGGTAATACATATCTAGCTAGTATTAAGAATATATAATATAGGTCACTTTGTGGTTCAGAAATTATAAATAACAATTTATAGGTATAGTAAACAGGGTGTTTAAAAAATTTACCTTTGTACTAGAATGTTGCTGGATGGTAATTTCTAAAAATCGATTTTTTTTAAATAACACATATTTATCAGCTGTTTCCCAGTACAAAATACAGTTAAAATATCTCATCTTTTTTTTATTCAACTGTGTTAACAAACAAAAAATAAACGAAGGCCTCCCGAGGTTCCAGCGGTTGTGTTTATAACGTTCACACAAATCTGCAGAACCCAAACTTTTAGTTTGTTTTCAATAAATGAAAATATGAATGCAAAAGAAAAATATGTTTTCGTGATCGTTTTACACATTATCTACCACAAAATAGGCAATAAACTTGAAACAATATAAATATAACAATAAAAATGAGTTCTTTTAGTTAAGCTGAGATCAATCAACATCTTTATATTAATTTTTTAAGATAAATTCAAACGAAATGTATAACAATAATTAGTTTACCCAATTACGATGATTTTTAATTTAAAATTGTTTAGATACTTGGAGAAATCTAACGATTAACAGGTGGGTTCCCTAAACCGACTTGTGAAAGAAGTTGTGCGAAGAAATAATGCTGCAGAAGTACTTGAGCTTGTTGAAAATGATCCTGGTATTAGTACGAGAACAATTTCTGTACCCACTGGACAAAGTAGGACTGCATACCTATCACTACCAACCAGTACAAGAACTTCTCCCCACGGACCTTCTCGAAAGAGTTCGTGCTTTGTGCTTGTAATATAATTTTTTTAATATTTGATGATGACGATAAATTTATTTAATATACAAGGTGGGTTATTAGTACGTCGCGGAATGTAGGTACAGGTTTTTTTTTGTATTTTGACATCCACTTATAGGTTTAATAATTAAAGATAGAAAGAAACTTTAAATACAAATGTACGACTTTTCCTTTATTTCATTTGACATCAAAATTTACTGGCATAAAATATATATGTTTAAAATAAAAAAAATCATTAAAAAAAATTAAAATTCATCCTTATGAAAATAACAAACAACGCTTTTTATAACTAACCTTTACAACAACATAAGGAGAATAACTAAAAACGAAATAACATTAATATACCTACAATTTTTACAAATCAACATGCAAGTGATTGTGATGATACAGTTGAAAATATGTTTCAATTTACTATTAATTGCTTCAAAAACAAATTCAAAATTATCAAGCATTTCGTCCTGTTTTTTTTTTTTCAATACTTGCAAATTTTCAGGTAAAAAAAATATGTCTAAAGGACTGACAATGAGATCGGGGCTGTTTTCTGGCCACCTAAGGTTTCTAATAATATTTTTTAGTGTTCGTTGACGGGATTCTTCCTCCAAAATAAATTTGCCAATATTCCTGAAGAACTTTTGCACATTATTGTTATTTGAATAATACAGTTAATTATGTTTTATTTTTCGTCATCAGAATAACCCATTGTAATTTTTTTAATTTTTTAAATTAAAATGGGTTATTCTAATAATGATAAATCCCATGTATTTTTAAAAGAAGGTTCGTTTCTGTCGTTTTTGTCAGATTGTGTGCGAGAGAGATAGAGTTATAGTGTGTGATAGAGATAGAGTGACTCTGTCCTCATAGAAAGCTTATCTCTCTCTCTCTCTCCAGCAATTTCAGGACACCTAGGGAGGGAGCGCGTGGCCTTTTTAGCCTTCGTTATCGATCTATGATGTCACACAGTATAAGAAAAAAAAAAGTCCGCAATGAAAGGAAAAAGGCCCAAAGCCCGAAAAAAAAATTCCGAAAAAAAAAGGGGGGGAAGGGAAAAAAGAAAAAAAGGTCTTATATTTCGGAAACGGTGCGTTGAATTGAAAAATAATTTAAAATATCTCCCCACTCCTCTGGTTCTGATTGTCCGTTCTGCTTTGAATGGAAAAGGTTCAAAGTCAGTATGTTGAAAAACAGAAAAGTTAGTCAAAAATTGCAACAGCAGTAGCGAACGCATTATCTTATCTCTGTATTGATTGATGATTTGTTGTTTTTTTTTTTTTAAATAAATTTCGTATTCAACTACTCCTTGAGCAATTTTACATTGTGTTAATTTTTTTGAACATCTTGTGTCACAAATATGAGCACTACCAATGGCATCCATGATATGCAACACTTGTGTCAATCAATATTTTACCTATCTAAAGAAATCAACAATAACAGAGCAGTACCCACCTAAGGATACACAACCTGTATAATGCAATTTTTTAAACATAGGTATTAATATCGTACCATATTGGAAGTCGACGCACAAATCTAAAAACATTAATTTCGAGTTTTTGAATTTTCCCATTCCAAGGTGGTATAAAATAAATAATTAATTAGGTAAATTCATAGTTTTAATTCTAACTTGATTTATTTTATTTAACATTTAAGGCAAATGTGATTTCCAAACACAAGATAAGTTCCATATCTCTTTAATTATATAATTGAAAGCATTAATTTATTTAGCAGTTATTATTTGGCAACAAAGCCACCGCTAGAACTTCCGCCTATTACCAAGTAGAAGAGTTACCACGCTAAATTTCATTGATGGAAGCCGGCTAACAAAAGCCTGCTTCTATTTTGGGTTGCCAATTTCCAGCATTTAAGAAGCAGTCTGTGGCGATACGCTATATTGTATGTGATAATACTTATGGAAAATGGTTTTCGGTTAGTTTTTTTTTTAAACTTGGCTGTGTGATAGTTCTGAACGCGTTACAAAAGTCAAAAGTCACGATAGGCACAAAGTCTGAAAGTAATAGTAGAATTACCAAGAATAAAACCGTGCTGTGATGATGGCAAGATGTTGTGTGTCAAGGAGAAGTTAATAATTTGGAACACTATCATTCTGTCAGTGTTATCATCTTAAGACAAAATGGTATAAAGCGGATTTGTCGGTTATTATCGGGACCTGATTTATTTTTTTAATATAGCAATTGCTACCCTTCAATCAGATGGGAGAGATGACGTGGTTAGAGAAAATTTAAATATAAAATATAAATGCTCAAGATAAGTACAATGTTTCAGTACAAATGCTGGAAGATGGCAGGTCCAGGCGCCAAGATTATTGAGATGCTACTGCACATCATTCTCATAAAAAGTTGTAGATTGAAGAGAAGAAATGCTGGATATAAGCCAAGGTTCCTCGGTAAATATTTTTTGAGAAATATGACCAAGATTTTTGTACATTGCAGATGAGAACCGCATAAGTCCCCAGTGGTGTTACGAACCAAAATAATAGATATTTAGACGAAATAATTTTCTAATACAGGGTGTTAAAAAAAAGAGTGTAAAATATTTAAGGAGGTAATAGTATGAACCAAAATAAGCAGAAAAGTCTCAATAAACATGGGTCCGCAAAGTAACGGTTGCGGAGATATGGAATGTTTTATGTTTTTTAGCTCTTTTTTTTATTTTGCAAAAATGTTGTGTATTTTCTTATAACAGTTGGTTGGTGTTTAGTGAAAGAAACCGTACGTTTTTGACAGTTGTTTTCAGTGCACATGTTTTCTTTCGCTATGGCTGGTTACTCTAACGCAGAATTAACAGACATGCATTTCATGTATGGTCGTGCTAATGGGAACGCCACCGAAGCGCGACGTCTTTATGTTGACGCTTATCCAAATCGCCAGATTCCTTCACAACGCATGTTTGGAAGAATTCACCAAAGATTGCGTGATGCCGGTTCCTTGAGCAAACAGTGCCATTTATCCGGAAGACCAAGGTCGGTATCCACTCCTAGAGCAGAAGAAGAAATTCTAGCACTGGTAGAGCAGAATCCAGGTACGAGTGTGCGGAGAATATCAGCCGAGGTAGGAATTAGTGGTCCTCTTGTTTGCAGAATCCTTCACGAGCAACTGCTTTATCGATACCATGTGCAACGAGTACAGGCCTTATATCCAATAAATTATCATCAAGCACGTTTGGTTTTCTGCCGCTGGTTTCTACGTCATGATGCTGAAGACCCTCGTTTTCTTGCAAACATTCTTTTTACTGATGAGGCCGGGTTCACAAAAAATGGAGTGTTTAGTTTTCACAATACGCATATTTGGGCCGACGAAAATCCTCATGCTCTAATAGAATCTGGACATCAGGCACGTTTTTCATTAAACATTTGGATGGGTATTGTAGGTGACAGGTTTCTAAGTCATGTTGTTTTACCAAACCGATTAACAGGCGCTGCTTACCTCAACTTTCTGCAGAACACACTGTATGAGATTTTGGATGACATTCCTTTGAATCAGAGGCAACAAATGTGGTTCCAGCATGATGGTGCTCCAGCTCATTTTTCCATGGCCGTTAAAGAGCATTTACATCAAACTTTTCCACATAAATGGGTAGGAAGGGCCGGACCTGTTTTATGGCCTCCAAGATCGCCTGATCTGAACCCTCTAGATTTCTTTGTTTGGGGATATTTGAAGGCATTAGTGTATGGTACTCCTGTAAATAGCCTGGAAGAGCTGCAGCTACGGATTAATCAAAAGTGTCAAGAAATCCAAACCAAGGAGGGTGATTTCGAAAGAGTTCGAATATCGTTGGGACGAAGGTGTCGAGCCTGCTTGGAAATGGACGGAGGGCACTTTGAACATCTTCTGTAACTTTGTTTTTGTTTGTTAAAAGCTTCCTTTGTCGGTTTATTCCTAATAAAATAAAATGTTTGAAAAACGAATAGTGGTCCATATCTCCGCAACCGTTACTTTGCGGACCCATGTTTATTAAGACTTTTCTGCTTATTTTGGTTCATACTATTACCTCCTGAAATATTTTACACTCTTTTTTTAACACCCTGTATATCTAGACTTCTATGTAAACGATTCCAATTAAACTCGTTTTTGTAGAATATTAGAGAAATTTCTGTAGGTAGTGAAGTTAATTTTGATTTTATTATCATTTTAATTATGTTATCTGGAACGCTAATCAGAAAACATTAATAAAGGCACACAATCAGCAATACGAAACAGAGTTGTAGGTTTATAATTTCCTTTATGGAAATTTCCATTTTTTATTAGGTATTTCCCATAAAGAACCCCATTAATTAAAAGCCGCAGAGCGACCCTAGAACGTTCCCATCTAATCTCGGCGAAACTATCCATTAAAAAGAAATATTTTCCTGTTATTATATCCTGTTCGCCCGGCTGTTGCCTTATCAGGGCCTCTCATTTCCTTCTGATTTGACACTACGGAATAATCCATCAAGATTAGGTTTAATTGCTTCTCCAGTATCATGCACCGCTTTCCGATGGTGTCACTAGCATGGAACCTGCATCTGACATTTATTAACATAAATATGGTTTCGCAAAAGCATACACGTGGTCCTCTTTGACGCGCGACGGAATGCCAAGAGGGAAAAATAAAAACTTTAGGGAGGATCCGAATGAAATATGGCTTATATGTTAAAGGTTACAGAGAAACCATTTTTAACTCTAGAGAATAAAGCTTTCCTCAGATGCTTTTTATTTTGAATTACGCACATCATCGATTAACTTTTACTTGTAAATACTCTTTATTGTTTACCTACATCCGAAAATTTAAAAATTTTGTCATTCTGCACTGCACTAGCGGGTGTTTCGCAATTGGACAGTAAAATGTCATATGTAAAATCGAATTTTAAACAGAAAATAAAGAATAACTTTTTTTCAGAGCCGACTTCATTTAGGAGATATTATTTATTATTCCACAATTTGTAGTATTAGACGTTGAGCCAGAGAGCATGTGCGGTTTCCTTCCGCGGGAGTAAATGTAGCCTACCAATTTAGATTCGTCATGAAGGCAGCATGAATGTTTGGGATGATACTTTGTAAAATTCGGTAGCTTAGCGGCGTTACGATCTCACAAAGATGGCCGCCGGGCGAAAATCGTAGTTTACCATTCTAAAGTCTGGTTTTACTTGTAAGGAGTAAAAGTATCATACAAATGTCAATCCACCATAAAGCCAGGATCAATGTTTGGGATGATACTTTGTAAAATTCGGGAGCTTAGTGACGTTATGACGTCACAAACAGGTCGCCGGCCAAATTCCGTTTAGGTGTATTGGCAAAAATTATAATAATAAAATATATTGTTATAATAATTTAATAACGACTTCATATTCACGACGATAAATAAATACGATCTACGAAAAAAAAGTTAAATAAAAAATTTTTGATTTTTGAGTTACAGGCCTACAAAGTTGTCAAAAATAAAATTAATTTAATTATTAATAACTTCAGAACACTTTTACCGATCGTGTTAAAATTTGGCACATTTATTTGGACTATTATGGCGTATTATTTCTTAAAGATTTAGTCAAATCGATATACTGGGTGGTAGTTTTCTTCGGTTACCTCTCCCTTTTAACGGTCAAAACTTTTACAGTGGTCGTATTTTTTTTAAACGGGCAGCAATATTGGAAAGGTCGTTTTATTTAAAAAAAGTGTATCTTGAGAAAATTGCCTACAGAAAGCCATTCTCGAGAAAAATGGCATTATTTGCGTCCAGCGGCCATATTTGTGACGTCGTAACGTAACTAAACTACCGACTTTTACACAGTATCATCCCCAACATTGGTCCAGGCTTTATATTAAATCAAAATATTTATGATACTTTTACTCCTAACAAATGGAATCAGACTTTAGAAAGATAAACTACGATTTTTGCCCGGCAGCCATCTTTGTGAGGTCGTAACGCCACTAAGCTACCGAATTTTACAAAGTATCATCACAAACATTCATGTTGCCTTCATGACGAATCTAAATTAGTAGGTTACATTTACTCCCCAGAAAGGAAACCAAACTGTCCATTTTTGACTACCTGGCTCAACGTCTATATCACACTAAAGTAAATAAATATATTTCAACAAAACTTATTACAACGTTGAAAACTACAGTAGATGTTCAAAAATGCCACCATTTACATTGATATATGCCTGGTAACGCAAAATAAGTGAATTGTAAGCTTCTGCAAAATTTACAGTGTTTTGAATATTATACACCGAATTTAAAATTCTATCTTCTAATTGCTCAATAGTATTAACTGGTTCATCATGAACTAATTGTTTTAAGTGTTTCCATAGGTAAAAGTTTAAAGGGTTAAGGTACGGTGACCTTGCATGCCAATGAACGGGACCGCATCTTTCAATCCATTTCCCATGGAAATTATTATTGTGTTAATGTGGTGGGCACCGTCATGCAGATACCACATTCTATTTTGCAAACCAATAGGAATATTATCTAATAAATCTTGCAACTCATTTTCTAAAAATGCTATGTATGTGTCACCATTTAGCCAATTAGGCAAAATTTGAATAGGTAGCAGTTGTCCTAAAAATACCACGCCTGGATGTAAGTTATGTACTTTTTGGTAGGGGTATGAATGTAACACTCCTCGATTCAGAGATTTCCAAACAAAATAGTGCGGCAATAGACTCTTTTAGTGTGACGTTACATATTTAGGCAACCCGCAACAAATTGTGATAGTTGAAATTGTACAGACCAAATCTGACCTTTGTGTTCTATTTACATAGATACTATAAAAATGAACAACTTCAAATTAATTTATTTTTACAAAGATTTGGATTTTTGGAATTATTTAAGAACAACTAACACATTAGCATATTTTCTCTTCTTTTGTGTAATTTTGGCATTTTCCAGTTCTAGTAAGTATTTTTAACATTTTTCTTGGTGTTCTTCTGTGCCAGTGAGTTTATCGAGTGTTTTTTTCTTCAAGTGGTTTATTATAGATGCACTCTTAACCTTATAGGCTATTGACTATGTCAAAAAAATAGGGTACAAAGGAACTACAACGTAACAGAAATTTTATTGTTTGATATGTTCAATTATTGACCCTAAAAAATGATAAAACCGCGGAGTGCTACCTTTTAAAGGGGTGCGTTTTTGAGAACGAAGTAAAAAGGTGGTATTTTCAGTTTTTTGAGTTTTACTCGAAAACTATGAATATTTTCTAAATAGTTGTCAACAGAAAAATTGTAGCAAATTGAATATCCAATCGAAGTGAGACCCTTTAAAGTCAAATAAAAATATATTTTTAACAAAAATATGCCCAAAAACGAGTAAAAAAAACCCGAAAAAATGCGTTTATTTTTTCTTTTTTGGTTTTTGGCCCACAACTTTTTTCTGAGAGGAGTTAGGTATAGGCATTGCTTCACAGAAAAAAAGTTAATGTTTTTTCCTTTAAAATAAGCCTTTATAGAAGTACCGACGACTAATAGAAACCAAGATACATTGGATCAAAGTTGGCTACTTTTTGGATTTTTGGCCAATTATTGCCCTTTTTTGACGATTTTCGTCTTATAACTTTTTTCTGAGTTAATTTAGGTATATGTAATGCCATATTCAAATGAAAGCTTCAAGACCTTTAAAGTGGTGCCTGGTAGAAGTTTGTACAATTAAAATCAACCGAGATATGTCAATTTAACCAACGATACTTTTTTCTTTTTATAGAATTTTTATTACTTTATTACTATTACTATTATTTTGTCTAATAAATTTAATTTTGTGAATGTGAAAGTTAAAATAAGTTTCTAGGTGACTGAATATTATTATTTATTTATTTAAACAATTTCTCTCATATTTATCTTGTAAAATTTCGAATTCTTTTAATTATTTTTGTACTTATAATTATAAAATTGCAATTACAAAAAAATTTTTCAAATTTGCAAATAAGAATTTTACAAAATTAAAAAATTACCTCGATGTATTTTTACTTGAAAATGCTAGTGTTGAGGATATCACTGCTGCATCTGAATGTATTGTAACTATAATGCATAGTTAAAAAATTGACAGCCTAAAAACTTGTCGATATAAATTATTTCAAAAGTATTCATCAAGTGCAAAATTTACCTTATCTCGATTGCCTTCAACAACTGATGCTCTCAAACATCATGTGTTCAGAGTATATTTTCAGATGCAACAATGGAATGGTTGTACTTTAAATCCTCTTGATTGGTGTTGGAAAAATTCCATAAATGGGCTAGTTCCCATTTTTAATAATAAATCTCCTGCACCTGAAAATTTACTTGAAACATAGCCTGTAAATGTATTAATAAATTGTGAGAATGCTTATGAGCCTGACTTTTCTGAAAAGGACATTGATGAAAATGATGACGAAGAAATTGATATTAATATTGAAAATATACTAAATGAAACTGAAAATTTATAAGATATATATGATTAACTGTTGTTTAAATAAATAAATAATAATATCCAATCACCTTGAAACTTATTTTAACTTTCACATTCACAAAAATAAATTTATTAGACAAAATAATACCGAAAGTAATAAAAAATTTTATAAAAAGAAAAAAGTATCGTTGGTTAAATTGACATATCTCGGTTGATTTTAATTGTACAAACTTTTACCAGGCACCATTTTAAAGGTCTTGAAACCAGCTTTCAAATATGGCATTACATATACCTAGGTACCTAAATTAACTCAGAAAAAAGTTATAAGATCAAAGAAGGGCAAAAATTGGACAAAAATCCAAAAAGTAGCCAACTTTGATCCAATGTATCTCGGTTTCTATTAGCGGTAGGTACTTCTATAAAGGTTTATTTTAAAGAAAAACACATTAACTTTTTTTTCGGTGAAGCAATGCCTATACCTAACTCCTCTCAGAAAAAAGTTGTGGGCCAAAAACCAAACAGAAAAAAAAACGCATTTTTTAGGTTTTTTTACTCGTTTTTTGGGCATATTTTTGTTAAAAATATTTTTGTTGACTTCAAAAAGTCTCATTTCGATTGGAAATTCGATTTGTTATAACTTTTGTGTTGACAATTATTTAGAAAAAATTCATAGTTTTCAAGTAAAACTCAAAAAACTGAAAATACCATCTTTTTACTTCATTCTCAAAAACTCGCCCCTTTAAAAGGTAGCACTGCGCGGTTTTATCATTTTTTAGGGTCAATTGAACATATCAAACAATAAAATTTCTGTTACGTTGTAGTTCCTATCTAAAGTACATAGTCAATAGCCTATTAACCAAACCTTTATTGAATGATACCCTGTTGCGAGGCTACTTCGCTTACATGAAATTGTCTTTAATGCGCATGCTCAGTAACATTGATATAACTTAATTTGTTAATTAGTATAAAAGTCAATATTGTTTCTATAAATTTAAATATATAAATTCTATAATTCTATTGAAACTTCTTAAATATTTCTAATATCGCAATATTTAAGGTCATGACAAAGAAGCCATTTTTTGGGCACATATGTCCAAAGTACATAAGGATGAAAATCGATCTAGTAAAAATATTGAGAAATTCTTCATGACAATGTGCACTATGGGGTTGCCTATTATTTGGCGTATGTGACATCACTACTAAAAAGGTTTATTGTGTGGAAATTCTTCTAGTACTGGTTGTTGGATCATCAAGTACTGCTGGCAAGCTGTCAAATAATAAACAAACTTTTATTTTCATAACTGCCTTGTTTTAGATTTTTTAAAATATCTATTAAACAAAGTCCGATCTGAAAAAAAAATTCCTTATTTCATGTTTAAAATTCGATTATACATATGTCATTTCATTTTGGCTGTCCAGTTACGGAAAACCCGGTATACATTAGTAAAATCTAAAGTTAACGTAATTGTCGACCACACACCTATAAATTGTCAACAATAAGTATTTTAAGCAGATGAAAAATACATTTCAAAATTTAAAAAATTATGCTGTAATTTCAGTAAAAACATTTGGAGAGGAAAATGTTTGGAGTTACGGCATTATTTTATGCAGACACACATTTTCTAACAGAGCTGTTTATATTAAATCATTTCATTGAACGAAAGTAAACATAATTGTAATCAATTCCATGCATGGACACAACTGGTTTTAAAAACAATGAAAAGTGTCTAATTGCAAACTGCTTATAAATATTAAAGTGATGGTCTATATCTATCTCTCTTACTCTGTATAAATTCAGCAATGTATTTGCTAGCTGTTTTCATTATTTCAATTACAAGATGTTATGATCTTAATGTATTCCATTTTGTCAATTTACAAGAAGCGATTGAGTATAGCCAGCGAAATAATAAATAATGATTTAAAACTGATTTACGAATGTACTCTATTAGTGATTGCTAATATGTCAAAATATTTTGAACAACTACTCAATTGAAAAATTTTGATCATTTCAGTGCTTCCATCAATAATGAGAATATTATTTCTTATAATGTTAAAAATCTGATGCAATATTAAATTTCTTGAACCATGTAATTCTAATATTTATTTGCAGAAATCCTAAATCTAAATCCCTATACTGCCTATACAAAAGTTTTACTTACTGAATCCCTGGTTCTTTCTCACTTAAAATATGCTGATATCCTGTCATTCACACACCGTTTGCAAAGAATTCAGAATTGTTGTGTTCGATATATTACAATTGTTCCTCAATTTAATCATATCACGTTTTTTTTTTCAATTTGTTGAACATGTCTGAAGGAAAATTTATTCATATCATTTTTTTATTGAATATTTAAAAAATCGTAAAATGAAGTGCTGAAATTCACAATAAAAGCTAAAGATTACTTAATAACAAAATTTGTATTTCTCCTCACAAAATTTAAAAATTAAAAAAATCTTTATCGTGTATGGCTGCTTTTATTTTTAATAATTCACTATCACAATTTGCCAGTGACAGCAGTTTAACATAAATTAAAAAAGGATATGCTTTCCTCAAGCTTAGAATGTTTCATATGCATAAGTTTTATCATGGAACTTTTCTTCATAGCTTTCCGTTATCTTTAAGATTTTGAAAACATTTTAATTGAAAAGTGTGTTTAATTTATTCTTATGTACATCAAGTTAAAGAAAAACTTTAATTAAAAAATATCCCGCATATTTTCTTATTCCCATTACGTTATTTATTACTGTCAGCTCCAGAATTTTTAAGAACCAAGTTCGTTTTAATTAGTATAAACATATACAGGGTGTCCCGGAAATGGTAGGCAATCTCTCGGATATGGAGAAATAATGAGAAAATAATGTCACAAATTCATATAAAATTTTTTCCTCCGGCCTCACCCTGTAGAGTTATTAGCTCTTGAAGTTGAGAATTAAAAATGTTTTTTTGTTGTAACTTTTGTATTTTTCAATAAATTTTGAAAATTTTTTGGTTGGATCTATAATTTTTGAAGCTGCTTTGGATGATAATATAAATCCTCGATAATAATTATGGGGACCCGGGGGCAAAGCACCCTCCACCAAAATTTCTAGAAAAAAAATTTTTGTTCTACTATACCCCAAATTTTCCATCATTTTATAAAAATTTATGGAATTTTACGTAAAAAAGGTATACTTGTTGAATATCCATAAAATAGATATTTTTTGAGATAAACCCGTTTAAAGAGGAAGGTACCATTTAATTTGAGACATTTTATTTAACAGAAACACAGGTTTAATCGTAGTTGGCTTTTACATATCAGAATAAAGGACAAATAATTTGCAATAGCAGTGTTCCAAATTATGAGAATTTGGACTTAACTAAACTAACTAAACGAAAAGTGCATGACAATCAAAATTTTGTAACTAATATAATTCATAATAAATTCTCAATATTAGTTCCACCTTCTCTTATACAAATACGAGCTCGTTTAACAGAAGACTGTTGCACTCTCCATAACATTTCAGGATTTTGTCGTATTTCATTTGCACAATAAAAAATCCTTTCTTCTAATTCTTCTCTAGTGGTTACAGGTGTGGAATAAACAAGATTTTTCAAGTGCCCCCAAAAGAAAAAGTCAAGTGGGTTCATATCTGGAGTTCGGGCAGGCCAATGAATAGGTCCACCGCGACCTATCCAGCGATTAGGATATACCTCGTTTAAATGATCCCTTACTGCAGCACCAAAGTGAGGCGGCGCCCCATCGTGCATGAATATCAGTGCATTTCTGGTTTCAAGATCAACATCTTCTAACAGTGTAATTGATGCACAAGGAAATCTAGGTAACGTTGACCATTCAGTCTAGGGGGTAACACAAATGGACCCAATAAGTAAGGACCAATAATTCCACTCCAAACATTAACATAAAATTGTCTTTGGTGCCTAGTTTCAATAATAGCGTGTGGGTTCTCATCAGACCAATAATGTAAATTATGGGAGTTAATAACTCCATTCCTCCCAAAACTTGCTTCGTCAGTATACAGAATTAATCTCGTAAACATAGGATTTTGCTCATGTCTCTGAAGAAACCATTGAGAAAACTGTACTCTTGCACGAAAATCATCAGGATTAAGAGCATGCACTTTTTGGATATGGTAAGGGTGAAGAAGCTGTTCTCTAAGGATTCTTGCAACAGTGGTCTTTGGAACATTGGTAAAAGAAGATAATGACCTAATGCTAACTGTTGGATGAGCAGCAACTTCGTCCAGTATATTTTCCTCTACTTCAACTGTACGTTTCCTTTCCTGTCAGTTTCGGCTAGTATGCCATCAGGGAAAACAAAAAATAACAGTAATTGGACAATAATTGGCTGCATAAGGTCGTTAATAAATAACATTACAATTATTATGTAAAAATAAAAATTTAATGATATCTTCATTTTTACAAAAATTATATCGTGTATTATTAGTTGCATGCAACCAATTCTTTTCCAGTGATTATCGTTTTTAATTTTCCCTGATGATGCCATAATAGCCGAAACTAGTAGAAAAGGAATATAAATGTTTATAGTGAATTAAAAAAACTAATTTTTATTTGTTTTATACTTTTTGTATTTCAAGTTCCGATCTAATAAAACTGTCTGCTGTATATAGTTTTTTTTTTTGCTGTCGCAATGAAACGGATGACATCCATATTAGACTTGATTTAGCGTTAGAGTTATATCCAACTTTTTTGTTCCAAGGGGACTACAGAATAACAGATGTCTATCTGGGTAAGTATCAGTTTCCCTTTTATTAAATTGAATCTAGAAAATGCCGTATTATTGCATATTATGCCTTTTTTTAAATAAAACTCTTTCTATGTCTTTTATATTTATTCTATTTACTTTTCTCTATATCGGAAGGAATTTTACTAATATTTTATGAGGATTAGGCTTTATTGAAAAGTGTAGCTATATTTTTTCGCTCCTCTTTCCAATATGCCATGTTCGTGACTTAGATAAAGATTACATTTGTATGAATTTTATTGTATATATATATACATTTAACACGGCTTTTCACAGATTTACTAACAGATTTATTTTTATTTTCCTTTTATAAATTGCAATGAGAAAGAGTTCAAACAACTCGGGGGCATCAACTTTCACGCTACGGCTTATCTAAAAACAGACTCACTTTGGGAAACAAACAAGTTAATTGCGAGACAAACTGATCGACTAATTAATTGATACTGACGTATTCAAAAATATGGTGCTGAAAATAAGGAAACGTCACTGTGCGTCGCCAGAGGAAAAATAAAGTGAGCCAATACGCGTAAATCGAACGGGATACACAAAAACGTACATTACATGATTGTGTCGACAGCTAGAATTGCTGCCTGAAATAAACTGTGATTGGCATAGACGGATCGATCTCTAATATCAATCAGTTGCTTTACATACCTTATTTAATAAGCACTGTTCGTTTAATATCAGTTATTAGAAGGAGCAATTCAAACATTGTATAAAATTAAAAATATTTTATATTTTATAAACCAGTCTGTCACAACAAATTTCTGGTAACTGCGCATCTGGATTTTGGCAATATTCCAAAAACTGTTTCAGTAATCAGATTGAAAGTTCTAGTAGTTATGGTTTTTAAATATAGTTTTCATTCTGCTCCCATTAATAGAAGCCGATGTGTATAATATTAGTTTATTTCGAACATTTCTTTATTTTGTCTATATTCTAATGCATAAAAATGATACCTATTATCTACCATCATGTAACTAATAAGTGGATAAATATATAACCAAAGTAAAAAAAATCAAGCAAATTTTAGTGCAATTTACTTCAAAATTTAATAACAATTCTACAAAAGAAGCCCATATAGCGCAGTTTATGCTGTAAAGTTGGAATATAAAACACATAGACCGGTTCCGTTAACATAAAAAAATTTGCATTTTCCTTCGAATTTTCGCCGATCTTTCTAATATTTCTCGCAATGCTTCGCAGAAGTCGCAATTGCTTCCAGAATCATCCCAAAGACATCCACGACATGTGGACAAATGTACTACCGTGCGCTGTGTGCCTCCAACTACGAAAAGACATAGAAATTCACCGGTTTTGAAAAATTTCACCGAGCTTTCTAAACTTTACCCACGAAGCCACCTGAATGAGACGATTGCTGCTAAGAGTCCTCTTTTCCCTCGGATGACTATAACAACGTGTGCCACAATCCCCGAGGTCGCTGACGAGTATAAGGAACGTCAAAATTTTGTGCCCCACTTACCAAAAAGTGGCGAAAGTAACAACATTCAAGGGACTTCAAATTTTAACCCCTAAATGACCTTAGGGTCGGTATTAGTCAATATTTTTAAAACACTTTGAAATAATTAATAAAAATAAATAAAAAATTAAAATTTAAACACTCTGTATCTCGGAAACGAAGCATATTTCGACCTACGTTTATATAAACTTTTTTCACAAAACTTCGGCAACCACCCCTTAAAATATTTCGCACTTATTTACAAACACCCTGTATAACTCATCCAAAACATTGTTTTTGGCATATTACGGTTTACAATTTCACATCGCGTTTCAAAAACGCTTACTTTTTACATTAGTTGAAACTATTTCGAGTTACTATCATATCATAGCAATGGTAATGTTTTATCAAGGGTAGGTATGTGGTTTTACTACAGACAAAACTTTAGTAGACTTGATTGTAATACTTTTAATAACGTGATTGGTCAAGTATTACACGCGTTTGATTAATTATAACGCAAGGAATGAAATAGTCACAATTAAACAGAAAATGTGTTTGTCAATTATTTAAATCGTGGGAGATTATTTTCATTTCTTTTAATATATTCAGATTAAAAATACTTTACACCTCGTAGGTACGTTGATAAGTGAGTGCCTAATATTATAATTTTAGCATTGCATATCATAATAAAAGGACACAAGTATACGTGAATGATCTTTTTTTGCATAGAGTTAATATCAAGGTAAATGTGCAGTTAAAAGAGCCGAATAAAAATGAATAACTCGTCAACTCAAATACATTTATAATCACCAACATGTGGAAGAATTCAGTTTAATATTTGTTGTAACGAATTTGAAATGTTAATGTAGAATCTCAGATGAAAATATTGCCTGACCGAACTTAAGGTCGTATAAAATTTTTAATTATTGTTATAGCAACACCAAATTGGTATAAAATTGTTAATATGGAAATTCTGGATATAAAACTAGTAATGAACAATGATATTATACAGGGTGTATTTAAATGGACGGGCACAAATGATACCAGAGTCTCCTTGGGTGAATTAAATCGATTTAACCTAACATACCTATATCCAAAGTCGCATAATAAAAAAGATGCAGGGTGTCAAAGTGAAAAATAAAAAATGGTTTTTCCTTAATAATTCCTATAATTTTAGTCAGAAATTTTTCAAATTTTCAACAGAGGCTTCTTAATTATGGAAAACATAATATAATAATGATTTTTAAGTGTCGAGTACGAGGCGCCCTCTGTAGGCAACGTTATGCATTGAATATGTAGTTATTTTTTTGCCAACCCCCGTATACAGCTTTCAGTAACAAAATATGAAATATTAGACTTTTTTTAACAAAAAGTATACTTATTAAAACATGGCTAAAGCCAACCGTTGTGGAGATATTTTTAATTTCATAAATTAGTGTTACGGATTTATACCTCCACGAATTCCAAGGTTCAAGTTGCTTAAATAAATAAAAAAATCGAGTAGGTAAATGTCATTTGATAATACTCGTAAATTACAATTTTGAAGTGTTAGTTTAAAGTGTTAATTGATTTAGTCACTATTTACCTGCATCCTAGATATTAAATCGTTTTGGAATTGAATAAAATAACAAATTATGTATACTAATGACGAGTATGTCGATATGTTGCAGGAAAATGGAAATTACTTCAAATATCCTTTAAAAAATCTTGTTTTTCTTTTATTGTCAGCCAATTGTTTCTCTTAAATTATCTATTGACTGTTGTTAAGTGACTCTTAGTTTTAGTTGTTTCGCTCTTTTTTCTAATAATTATTATTAAACTAACAATAAATAAGTATTTTGCAATATTTTTTCACCTGAACTGTTATTTCATATGAGATTTCTTTAATGCAGGGTTTAAATAATTTCACAAGAAAATGTGTTTTTTAATATAGACTCCAAAAAAACAATTAAATAGAAATTATGCAACAAGTGTCTTCACACATGCTAAAATAATACTCAAAGAAAAGTAAAGTAAATTTAAAACAGGAAAAATAATGTTGTTTCAGTTGATGCCTGCGCCCCCTTTTGGTCGAATTTTAAAATGTAGATACACAACTAATAAGTACTGTGAGGCAATGCGTTCTGAATTTATTAACAAAAGTGTCTGTTTGTACTTTGGTATTCGTGGAGGTAACCGTAACACTAATTTATGAAATTAAAAATATCTCCTCAACGGTTGGCTTTATCCATTTTCAATAAGTATAACTTTTTTGTTCAAAAAAGTCTAATATTTCATATTTTGTTACTGAAAGCTGTATACGGGGGTTGGCAAAAAAGTTACTACATATTCGATGCATAACGTTGCCTGCAGAGGGCGCCTCGTACTCGACACTCAAAAATCATTATTATATTATTTTTCCCATCATTAAAAAGACTCCCTGTTGAAAATTTGAAACATTTCTGACTAAAATTATAGGAATTATTACGGAAAAACCATTTCTTATTTTTCACTTTAACACCCTGTATCCTTTTTATTATGCGGCTTGGGATATAGGTATGTTAGGTTAAATCGACTTATTTTCACCCGAGAAATCTCTGCTATCATTTGTACCCCTCCATTTAAATACACCCTGTATAGCATAAAAATAATAATCTTTTAATTTTATTCTCAAGTATAAAATATATTTGCATACAAATGCATGACATCGACACTTGTTAGTAATCAGTACATAAAGAAAAACGAATTTAAACCTAGAGTAACTTATATCAAACGAAAGCTTAAAGTCTATAGATTAATCGGGTATACATATCGCAGGAAGACGAGTAAACTTGAAAAAGATATCTCAATCCAACATAAACCATAACATAAACATTTTTTCATCAAATATCAAATTTTATAGTAAATGTCACAAATGTCAAAGCTAAAGGTGGCTTTGTAAGAATACCCAGAGATGACCTAAAAAAATATAAAATAAAGAATATTTTAGTAAATAATTTATAGAATTGTAAATAAAAGTAAAAGGACATTTGTTAAAAATGTGTTAGTTATAAGTAGTGGCGTGAAAAAATGTTTGAAAAGGACATCCAAAGACTGAAAATTTCTGTGCATGGACCTTAAGCAAAGCTAGGGACAGAATAATCAGGAAGGTGGAGAAAAACAAAGAAATTATTGATTGGTTACGTCTTGGGTTTTGCAAGATGTACAGCGTGGAGACGCAGCTCCCGAAAAATTAAAAATAAAACAAGAAGAAAGAGTCCAAGGAAGAAAATTAAATACTTACCAGTAAATCTATAGTTTGCCAGAGTCCAGAAAAAGTTATTTTGTCATCCCATGAAAATATTCCGCTACCAGCAGTATAAAGCAGTTCCAAAGCAGTTTCCAGTGGCCCCATAAATAGTCTGCAAGGCTTCTACGTAGTTTCCAGCAAAGAAAACTACAAATTTCACAACGTAACAGGTACCTAAAACACAGTGCACTAAAATATCGCTAGCTATTACAAATAAATCATGCTTTCTCTCGCATCAAATCTTTGCAAAGTATAAATAACAAACCACAGGACTTACCTGTACAAAAATAAGCAGAATCCAATCACTAATAACTTAAATAATTCAATATTTCGAAGAGCTCTGACAAAATCTGTCAAATGAACAGCCATTTTATTTAATTCTGACTAATTTTCATTCTTGTTTAGATGTAAGGATGCCCCTGAATGATAGGCAACAAATAATATAAGGAGACCTACTCCGGATTGCATAGATAAAGTTAATTAATAGAAATTTTTTTAATTATTCCTTATATTATTTGTAAGCTAAGCAGAAAAAGGCAAATTTTGTTGTTAAAAATATTCTTTATTGTGGAAAACATATTCTATATAAAAAAGGTATTCATAAATTTGAGTTTATAAAGTCTTCAAGTCAAAAATAATATAACAAAATTTTGAATAAACACTTTATTAAATTTCAAACTCTATTCATTCCAAAGTGTGTTGCATTGTACTAGTTTGTGAGAACCGACTCCTGAGAATTTTCTGATATTGTCTATATAACAAGTGTCTACCAACAACTAGCCAGGGATAAAGTACAAGGTAAGACATAAAAAAATATAGTAGAGATTTGTATGATACTAAATATATACAATTTAATTAAAAATACAATCTAAACTAAAAATGACACACACACGCACACACACATACAAAATTTATATTTTAATATTACATTATATAAACATAAATTATTTTCTTTTCAACAAATCGTCCTCGAAAAATTGGAAAATTTATGTTTAAGCCAGTACAATTGTGTTTGAGGTAATCCCATGGCAGCATTCTAGATTCTCCCGTAAAAAGGATTTGTCGAAACAAAATTACTGCAACATAAAGACCATTTTGTTCCATTCTATAAAATCTAAATCTGTACCTGTACGAATGTCTTATGAAAAGGACGATTCCCAGTGTACATATAAAAGTAAATCACCAATGCATAATGTTGGCTTTTATTTTATTGATTTACTGTTTTATATTTGAATGTCGCTCGGTGTAGCTTGGTATGTATAAGTTTACGGTCCCTACGTTTGAATATTAAAATCCAGCACAAAGTCCAGTGATTTGTTTCGAGAAAATAAATGTTTGGAGACAAATTGCATAGAGATTGTATCACAATGAATTACATTTATTGCACAATAAAGTAAAATCAAATGCGCTCTCGGTGTAAATGTATTGAAATTGCTCATTTGAATATTATTTTCCGCAACAGCTCGTAATCGGGTCAGACAATGAGTCTGAGTCCCCATAACTCCGCCACTGGTTGCTTGCGAGACTTCTACTTCTATTAAAAAATGGTATCTTATAAGAAGATGTATCATGCCAAATTTGGCTTAAAGAGCCTTCTTCATTTAGAAGTAATTTAAAAAATTCGAATTTTTTTTAAAATCTTTAACGCCCTATATTTCGAAAATGAAACGTCTCTGGAAAAAAATTTATACTTGATTTTTTTCTTATTTTTTTATGAGGAATATCTCCTTAAAGTTTGTCGACTTAATCCTGAAACACCCTGTATATTATTAAATTGAGTCCCCTTCTAAATAGTGATCATATTCTGTCAAATTATCATAATTTTACATCTACAATATACTTTTAGGATGTTTATCATTATTAATGAATCATCTTGTATAGTTACTTTTTTCTAAACTTAATTATATTCATCATACAGTGAAGGCACTTGAAATATATTTCTTTGAAAGATTAGATTTCAACGTGTCAGGTATGTGTATTTTAATTAATGTTATTTAGATGTGATGCATCACTTTTTATTTTATTTAATATTTTATTAAAAATAATTACTAGGTAGCTATTTACTAGATATTGGTGGTGCAATGCTAACCCATGGAGCAGTTCTTTCAAGCAATATTGTCAGGTAAGAATTTTATTATTATAACGCAAAAATAAAATACTCTACTCATCATTAAACAAGTAAGTCTTATCATGAGTGTTTTAAATGAGGACGACCAAATTAAATGACCGACAATCTGTATAGTGTCATGTAACTCCATAATCAGAGCTTCGACTTGATTGCTTTATTACCTCGTGTTATATATAGCCCTCGTATGGGTTCATTTTAAAATTACATTACCGTCTAATGTTCCTGACGATACTTTCCACTGGGCCGTCTCTAATGGCCGGTGAGGGTGTACCGACGTTGACTTGTAGTGTTGAACCCCGGCTAATGGAGCAGATGAGCTCCACTTAAATGTCATCCAGTAAAGCCTCTCCAGCTCCAGGGACGTCAATCAAGGATCGACCGGCTACTATGAGTATCACGTATTTGTAGCTAAATTGTACTATAAATTGACTCCCCATAAAATGTATTAGTTCCTTGTTTCCTTTACATATTGAGACAAACTATTGGCTCTTGCTGCTTGTTGCTTGTCTTTTGTTATACATTAGCAGTAAACTAATATAATAAATACGAGGTGAGGTCTCTTCAGAAAATGGCAGAACTTTTTGAATTACGCGCGAATAATGGACATTTAGTGATATGTGGTTGGCAGCACTGCGTTGTGTATAATCTTCTCTGTAACCACTTGTTCTTGGATTGTTGATATTGATGGCCCTCGATCAGGAAGGCATTCGACTTCAACTGATGACTCCCACATTCAGAAAATCAAAGATATGATGCGTGCAAATCGCCGATTGACTGTCTGAGATATTGTAGAAGAAGTTAGCATCTCAATTGCCATGAAATTTTGGCTGAAAAAAAGCATCGAGTTGCGGCAAAATTTGTTTCTAATTTGATGGGTTTACGATTACGACACCGAAACAAAAGTTCAGTCGTCACAATGGATTAGCAAATGATCTCCACGACCCAAGAAAACACGTCAGTTTCGATCCGCTATCAAAGTGATGTTCATTGTTTTTTTCTGACATTAATGAAACAGTGAATCGTGTTCGGTCAAGCCGTTTTACAACGGTTACGTGAAGAAATCCGCAACAATAGACCAGGGTTGTGGCGAGACAACATGGTTCTTGCTCCATGACAATGCATCCGCACACTCAACTTTGTCGTCAGTTTTGTACCAAAAATAAGATTATGGTCCTCCCTCACCCTCCTTGTTCGCCAGACCTGACTCCTTGCGATTTTTTTTATTTCCGTAAGTAAAATTAGTGCTGAAAGGATGCCGTTTTCAGACTATTGATGATGTCAAAGCAAATTCATCATAAACTTTAAAGACCGTTTCAAAACACCGCTGGGAGACTGAAGGAGACAAGGACCAATAATGTATAAAATTAATAATAATAATAAATTAAATTCGGTTATTTTGTGAACAGACCTCGTATTCAGTTTGTTAGCATAAAAAATGAAATGAAAAATTATATATTGTTGTAAACACAAAAATTTTGTTACTTTGTATAAAAAAGGATTCTGAGTAGAGATGCTTATCCAGAAGAGAATATATAGAAAACAGCATATAAACCCTATATTCCGAAATACAGATCAAAAGGTTGATTTTGATTTTAACAAGGATTTTGAATAAAAAATGTCTTAGAACGTTCGTTTTTCGTTCGCATTTTCCAACATTCGTGATTTCTAATATCAAAAAGGTTAAATTAGCACTGTTATAGGAGTTAAATTAAATTTAAAAACAGTTACGTTACGAACATTAGTAAATCTTTTTATTGTAACAAAAGCCGGGACGCGTGTTAATTTATTTGTTAGTTCTCGGAACGGATGGGCCAAAATGTAAAATACTTCAGTCAACACTAATTATTGAAAGTTAAGGGCTCTCAAGTAGGTTTGCGTCGTATTTCGGAGAAATTTACCAATATTATTTAACAAGTTCACTTAGACTGTCGGGGTCATGTGTTGAGCATCTGGTATACAGAGAAAAATCGATATTTCAAATAACGCGCGAAATGCATTCCAAAGAACGTAGGAATTCCAAGAACAAGTTGTTAGAAGTTGTTCTAACAACTTGTTCTTGGAATTTCTACGTTCTTCTAGAAAAATAATAATAGATCAAATAGCTGGTTTTTAGGCGGATTTTCCAAGCTATAAGAATTGATTAAATGAGATTGATTAATCCGTCCCGTATTGCTACGCGGAGCCACTAGAGGAAGGCTAGGGTTACTTGCGAGTTCAGTTAGTCACAGCATTATTTATATAAATGCAAGTCCAGTCAATTAGGTAATTATTAACATAGTAAAGTTATACCAAAGCGCCCGATATTCAGGTTCCCGCCTGTAAGATAAGAACATAAACGTCTGGACCCAAGAAATGGGCGTGTCGAAGCGAGGTGTCGAATTCAGGAGAGATCTCCGAAAAAACAGGCAGTTTTTCCTTGGGTTCGGCATTGAGCAGTCTACTTAGTTTTAGAGTCTCGGGTTAATTTAATAATGGATAAAATCATTCCAAATTTTGCTATGGATCGCGCATTCCCTGAATCTCGGTACACTGTCGCGTGTTAATAAATTAGTTAATAATGTTGTTCGAGCCCATTGTGCCGTTATTTTGTTTATTTGTTTTGTTTTTATTATTAAAACCCTTCCTGGAAAGTTTTGGTGTTTTCTTGTTCTTCCAACTGTCACCCTATACAACCAACCACTAGATTACCTTGTACCTGAGCGACATACGGTAAGTGTCCGGTATTCATTCTCGTAACGTACAACATTTATAAGTTCCCACGTATTAATTAAAGTGTAATGATAATTATAAACTCCCTTTCGAGAATTAAATAGTAAACTTTTTGAAATCCAAACTCGTTAAGATACTGATCATAATGGTAGATATATAATTAAAGAAATAATCCCTCAGGTTACATTATGAACGACTAATCTCTACTTCGAATGGTTGGTTGTCTAGTAATATTAGCTACAAAACTATTTAAAATCGGCGCGAAGATTGACCTTCTGCTATCAGGTAGTCACAGGATAAAATATTAATAATTTTGGAATCGAGACTTACAACAAATGGCAAATTATTGTTTTGTAGTAGGAGTTAGTTGCTAGTTTTATTTCATGCATGTTTTTCGAATTTAAATTATTATCTGTCATTTTGTTTTCTAGTTGTGATACTTGTGTAAAAGTTTATGTTGTTGCATCTGACGATTTAATTGAAAATATTACATAGTGTTTTAATAATTGCAAGGTATATTGTCGCATATTTTGAGTAATTTTCTGCGTTATTTTTTTTTGCAAAAATATCCCGTCACTGCAACTGCAACAATATATAAACACTTCCCTTCTTATCCACTTTGGTACTAACTAGCTGGCTGCAGTGCATCACTGCTATAAATTAGTTTTCTTTAATTTTTTTATTGCTAGCAGCCTTTTTGATAATAAAATAACTTAAAAATTTATATTGGTAGTTGATCTTTTTCTTCCATCTTTAAGTTTATGAACTATTTTATATTGCTCTACTAGCTTTTACCCGCGGCTTCGCTCGCAGAGTGATAGAAAATCTTTCGTAAAAAATATATATTTTTTTTTAATAAAAAGTATCCTATGTTACTTCTAATACCTCCAAGAATATGTGTACAAAGTTTCATGATGATTGGTTAAGTAGTTTTCGCGTGAAAGCGTAACAAACAAACTTACATTCACATTTATAATATTAGTAGGGATATTGTTTTATATTGTTCTAAACAAACTATTGTTTTATTATACGTATATCAGTAGAGCTGTTGAGCACATCAGTAGATAATTTTGTTAAATATTTTATTGGCATTTTGTTAGTTAATCTAAAAAATAACAAATAAAAAAAAGGTAGATCTTAATAATGGCAACATCATAGAAAGACGAAATTTGGAATGAAATGAAGAATTTGAATGGATTGTTCAAGGATATTATCAAAGTAGTTGTTTAAATTTTGCTGGACAGCTGGAGGTAACGAGAGAGTTTTCTTTGAGATGAAAATTTGTAGGACATTTCCACTATGTGTTTTTTTGTAAACTTGCAAAGTTCGTATTGCTTTTCAAATAAAAAATGTTTATTAATAAAAAATATATAACAATAATTTCAAAAAAGCAACAAATGAAAATAATTAAATTCAACTAAACCAATAAATATCTTATTTGTTGGTACAATTCTCTCTTAATTGTTTATAAATACGTTCTTATTAATAAAAGTCTTCCTTACTCATATATTTTGGCGCCCAACAGTTGACAAATATTCCTGGTCATACAAAAATTTGTATATACCTGTAGGTAGGAACAATTCACGTTACAATTTAATTGTAATCTGTTTTAATCGCTAAAAATAACGGTATTTATTTTCGAAGCGATACCTTGATATTTTGAGGCATTTGACACTGTTCTAGCAAAATCTTTCATCTAAAATCAACAAAATGCAATCGAAATATATAAATCATGTTCGCATAATTGTTATATGTATCTGTAACATTTTAGCAATAAAATCAGTACCCGCAATTACAATAATGTATCAACTATCAGTTATTTGCTCTCGTTTGATAGTAAATATTTTGAAATAAAAACAGCAGAAGTATCAATAACATGTACACAAAACATAAATATTTGATTTAATTGCAGATTTATCGTTTTCGAACCTTATTATATCCTCTGTTTGAATGACTAGTACGTAAACAAATTTTTGAAAACTTATCTGTTTGAAAATAATTTATTTGCCCAGGGCTGTGCGATGCATTCATTCAATAATTGCACGGCAACTTCTACGTTTCAGTACGCAGAATTACTAGGCAGACTTCAATTTGCTGTTGACCCGAGCGGTTGAAAAATAAACAAACAAAAGTGAGACTGAAATATTCATTGCTTGCATTTATATGTATTTGTAGGTTTTGGACTTCTTCTTTCGCTGAAATAATAGCCAGTGTCGGAGACGATTCAAGGGAATAAATCTGTAATATTTACCGCTTTCTACTATACTCGTATTTTAAAATTTTAGTTGTCGTTGTGTTGAAGGTCTCTCTCAGAGAGAGACAGAACTATTTGTTTTACAAATACATTAGGTTTTCAAATATTCAAAAAATAATCACAATTAATTAAAAACTGCGTATGTTATTGAATATAAAGGGTGAAAATATTTTCAAAACAGGAAATAGTCGTTTTCTTTCAGGAGCAATGCCTGGTCTGTCTTAACAAATTCCTATATTTTTTCATTATTAAGTATTTGGAATATCAGTTGTTAAAGCTATTAAGCTAACAAAGAACATGTTTATTAATTACAAAACACATCGATCACCATAATCTGAGACCATAAGCTTATAAAACTGGGAACGAAATCAACAGAGAGAAAAAATTCAAATAACCATGACATTTATGGTTGACTACCCTTGGAACCAAGGCTCAAGTAAGCTTATAATCTCATAATCCTTTATCAAGAATCACCATAACCTCAAGACTCCCACAGCCCTATAAACTTATGAGATTTGAAATGTAGTCAACAAGACGAAGGAATTTAGATCTGTTCCATGATTGCTGGTACATTGCATCAATTAAAATAGCTAAAAGAAATTGTAAAAGCTTTAGTGCTAAAATCTATTCTTTCCCAGCTATGAGTATGTCCTTTCATTATTAGGTCTAAATTTCAACAGGCCTTAAATTTGGTGTTAAAGTATTCTACTACCAATTTTCTTATGTTTTCATTTTCTTCGATTGGTTGATTGCCTTTTTTCTGACACAATTCTGATATTAATGAAATACTGATGATCTTGTTGATAGACCTTCTAACCGTTTGAAAGGTCTGTCAATAAGATCATCAGCATTTTATTCATTATTTGCTTTTATCAATGTTTACATCTACTTTGTAATTAACACAATTTTTGGAAATAATTCTAGGCAACTCATAATTTCTCTTGTTGTAGACAGTATATCAGTAGCGCCAATTGCATTATTTGAGATTGTCCTTCTGCACAAAATTTGATTTTATATCGCAATTTTAGTTTAAATTGATTCTTCTACGTAAATTTCTGCCACTCTCGACGATTTCTCTTGTATTTCAAACCATGGTTGCAGGTGACTGTCTGAGACAATGACTATGATCCAGTGTACAAAAAGCTGATGATTGTTGCTGATCTAAGAGATATATTTTCTATACATTTGAATTATATTTTTTAAGTCTATTATTTTGCTGTCAATAATGAAAGTTTTTGACGTTGGGATTTTCACCATCAACCTGTTAACAATATGGTCCACACTGTCAACGTTCATTCGATAAAACTCTGCTCGATGATCAATGAAGCTCTATGATGATTCGATGATGTTCGATGATGATGATGATGATGATGATGATGATGATGATGATTCGATGATGATTTGATGATTCGATGATTATTCGATGATTCAATAATGATTCGATGATTCGATGATGCTCGATGATGATTCGATGATACTCTGCTGTCTCTGCTGCATGCACAGGTAATCCCAAAATTTGCGACAACTTAAATTAAAAAATATCTACTATTAATTACCCCACTCAATGGAATTATTAAGTTGAAATTGCTCTCATCATTTATTAGGCGCTTCGTTTGTAAATTTGTATATTTTATCTTCACTGAATACTTTGGATTTCTTGGTACGGTATCATATAGATTGCTTCTAAAGCAGTGACCTTAGAAAATTGTTTTAGATCGATGTCTTTTTTTCAGCTATCGGTAAAACTTTTATCATAGAATATTCCAACCAAGGACTCGACAGTTTATATACTTTGTCCTTTCTAAAAAATGAGTAAGGAACATTATTTTCTGTAAGAATCTTCTCTCTTTCGAAACACAGTAAGCGTTGAATTGTTTGTACAGCAATTCATATCTTTTTCGTGATTTTTCAGAAATTAAAGTTGACGTTGCCGCGTTTGCGAACTCTGAATCTTCTGAGAGATATTTTAAAACTCATCTGCATCGCTGTAATCACTATCAAGCATTTTCAACCTAATATTTTAATTAAAAGTTCCGTTAATAAACATTTATAAAAAAAATAATAGATTTATTCCTCAAATATTGACCTTTCCTTATGAGGCTATGATATATTTGTCTCTTTATTATTGAAATCCAACAAAAGTATCTGTCTTTGAGATGTTTTTTAAATAAATTCTAACAGAAACGTCACTGGCAATTTTTTTAGATTGAAGAACCTTCAATTACCTCGTATCTCCTTCAGTGTAACGTTCCACGTGACTATTGTCATTGGTATCGAAAAACTTGTACATAAATTTAAGCTGATCAGTCATTTAGAAGTTTGATTCAATAAAAATTTTTTTGGAGTGCTTTTTTTCAAAAATAACGCTGTAAATCGATAGAGAATCAAATTTTGAGCAAAAAATATTCGAATAATTTTTTCGAGAAATCGATAGTTTTTAGTTATTCGCGATTGAAAACTTGGAATTTTGAGTAAAAAAAAACACTTTTTCAAAGTATTTTTCGCGAATAACTAAAAAACTACGCATTTTATTAATAAAAAGTGTAATGAATAAAAATATAGCTTATAAATAAACAAAGAAAATCGTTGTTTTAAAAAATGGTGTACGACCTATACAAAGCGAAATATGGTTAGTGGAAGGGGACTTGTTTTGGGGGGAATACTAGAAACGATGTATTTAACGTAAAATAATGGAAAAATGATTAATTTTACGTGTACAACGCTCCGGGAGTTTTTTGTAGTATTCAAAAAGATCTTCAAAATGAGAACTTGTAAAAGTTAATTAGAGCAAAATTGAAGGAGTTATCGTCAAAAACAGATGGGTTGCTCATATTTTTTAAGAAAAAATGAGCAGTAAACGCTGTACCATTTCCAAAATTAATCGTAGACCCTTTACAATTAGTTTTGTTTTAGTGCTTTTCATACGATCCTGAAGTTAGACCGTTTTAGAATGCGTATTTTTTAAATAATGTACGGTAAAAGTTGAAAACGTATTTTTCATTATTCAAGGAAAATTGCCTTATTTATATAATAACTCTGAAACTATGAAAGATACGTAAAAAATGATAGACAACAAAAATGTAGCTTTTTTTTCAACAAATATTTTGCTTTTTTTATTCCTATAGCATAAAAAATAAAGGAGATATCGCCGCTTGAAGTATCCATTTTAGTGAAAAAACGACCTGTCTCGAGCCCTTCGATCCTTTCCCTTTAAAAAACGAAGGACTTAAAAGGTTTTATATGCAAACGATCTTACAGCTCTTGAAATTATCTTTAAAATGCTTTTTTGTAGGATACTATAGCTTCAAAATTAACCGAGTTATGGTAAAAAAACCAATGACATTTTTTCGGAGCAAAATAGGCTTTCTCATTTTTATATATTATATATTATATTATACAAATAAAATAAGTAAAAAAATTTAGTGTGATTATTTATATGCAGCGTAGCAATTTTTTTTATGATTGATTATATTTAAAAATCGATTATAATAAAAATATTTTACATTAATATTGGTAAAAGGGTAGTTTATAAGAGTTGAAAATGGCAAAAGTAAAATATTCTTTCATAAACAATATAAGGGAATTTTTATTTTAAATTATTGCACAATTATAGCATTCCAAGATTTAAAACGTAATTTTTTATCATTTTTTTAGCACAGGGGTGATTTATAAGGGTTGAAAAGTGTTATGAGATACAAATTCTTTCATAAGCAATGAGGGAATTTTTATTTTAAATAATTGCACCGTTAAAGCATTCCAAGCTTTTAAAAAGTAATTTTTTATCATTTTTGTCAATACAGGGGTGGTTTTTAGGGGTTGAAAGGGAAAAATTCTTTTATTAGCTATAAGGTAACTTTTATTTTAAATAATTGCACGATTTAATCATTCCAAATCTTTAAAAAGTAATTTATTACCATTATTTTCTGCATAGGGGTAGTTTTTAAGGGTTAAGTAAAGGGTCGAAAAGATCAAATATATCATAAAACATGTTCGAGAACATGGAACATTATTTAATTTTTGTGCATGAACAAGATTTTTATCAATAAAATGCTTAAAACTTAATTTTTTCAATTTTTTTCACTTAGGGGTAGTTTTTACCCCTAAAAAACAAAAAGCGTCAATCGGGCTTATGTCACATTTGAACTTGAGCCTAAGATAAGCTTTATTCTAAATTTTCATGCAAATCCATGCCGTTTCAAAGAATTCGGAGGTTACAACTCATTTTCAGCTTCAATGACTGTACTTTAAAGAAATAGCCCCTCAGGTTACATATTGCAAAAAAAAATAATAAATCTTTCGTCACGCGAAAATCCACTCCTCCTTTCCCCATCTACTATTGTCCAGCATACGGAAAAAGAGTAAGAATAAAACATATAAAAGTTTTTAGGTATTTTTTTTAATACATATGGAATAAAGATAATTGAATGTCGCCTTTCCGAGTTATAGTTACGCCTTACTGTAGTATGATTTTTAAAATATCTCTTCCTTGAACAACATGAACGAAAAAGGGAAAGGCAGTATTTGCGTGACACCACACAGCAGATATTACTAAAATTTTTTCTAAATACTATGTAATATTAACCAACAACTTACGATATATGTAGTTTCTAGCAAATATATCCAATAATCTAAATTCCATCAGCACATCTAACATATATCAAACTTTAAACGTAAGAAGTTATAGCCAATTTTTCTATTTCGCAAATTTGTATGTTTCTGAGATGTAGTTTGAACTAGTTTTCATCGTAAATATTGCTGTCACTGCACCAATAACTCTTACCGTTTCTTTACCTCAACTCGGTATTTATCCATGATAAAAAGTGGAAGTCGCAAAACGCTAGGAGCCTAGAAATACGTGCTGACATTTCGGAAATTATTTCTGTTTCCTTTCCTGGAACTTTCGGGAAGTTTATTAGCACGTGTTGGAATGTAAAGGCCGGGAGACTTCATACATTCTCGAATAATACTGAGACACTGTACAAGACGTGGTTCTTAACAGTCCTTGTTAGAATGTTGCTTGAATGTACTAGATGTAGGGGCAGATAATTTCATAATAATTTGATTAAAGTTATGTGATAGTATGGCAATATTCGATGAACATGTATTAATGAATATGAAAGGTGAAAACAAATATTTATCCAATTGTTAATGAATTTTATATTATGAGTAAAATGAGAATTTAAAGGAACCCGCACAAACTTTATGGTAAAATTTTGTCCTCTTTCTGAATCCGGGGTCAAAAATAGAAGTTCGTATTTAAAAAATTTGATTTGACCTATAAATGACCTTAAAGATCAATGTCAAATCATCAATGTCAATCAATCAAATTTAAGTAAAATGAGACACCCTGTATATGTATTCATATTATAAAGTTCAAATTCAATTCAAAATTCAATTCAATTCAAATCAATTCAATATTAAAGTTCAATTCATAGTTACCTGTTTATACCTGTCTACCTGGTTTTATGCAAGTAACAAAAATGTCGACCAAACTTTGGATAACGACAAGCTCATGATAACTTTATAAAATCTCACAGCAACCCAGTTCAAGCAATATGGAAGCTTATTAACATTAGAAATCCCAAAAGCAACCAAACTGACAGCTCAATATCAGCAAATGAATTTAATACTTATTTTTCAAATATCGCTACTAACATTATCAAAGATCTAAACTCCACCAATGCATTATACACTGATTATATAAATTCTATTAAAACTTATAACAGATTAAACTTCTCTACGGTTTCCATTGATATCATCGATTCGTTTATTAATAACTTAAAAGATAAAAGAGGTAAAGACACCTATGATATGAATAGTCACATTGTAAAATCCATAAAACATACCATATTGATGCCTTTTACAGCACTAATAAATATTAGCATTTTTCAGGGGATTTTTCCAGATTGTCTAAAGGTCTCTAAAGTTGTACCGATTCATAAAAAAGGAAATACCAACGATCCCTCAAATTATAGACCTATTTCTATTATACCAACATTTGCAAACATTTTTGAAAACATTCTAAAATCGCAAATTATAAATTATATTGAAAATGAAAATCTATTCAATACTAACCAGTACGGTTTTAGAAATAAGCTCTCGACAACTTTAGCCATAGACAGACTGGTAACGGAGATCAATACTGGTTTTGAGCAAAAATATTTTGTTTGTTCTCAGTTCCTAGATCTGAACAAAACTTTTGACTGTGTATCTCACCCAATCCTGATAGATAAATTGTCATACTATGGTTTCACTGCTCACAGTGTTGGTATCATACATTCATATCTTAGTAATAGGAGACAATATGTTATGCATAACAATATATCATCAACCTGTCTAGGTATCTATGCAGGCGTACCACAAGGGTCCATTCTTGGTCCTGATCTATTTCTGTTATATGTTAATGATCTACCCCTATCAGTGAATAACTCAGTTTTAACTATTCAGTTTGCTGATGATACCAACTTAACAAATCGTAGTCCTTTAATTGATGACTTATTAGAAGAGGCGCGTCAAGCGGAACTAATGATTCAGAGTTGGTTTCTCTCTAACAAACTTAAATTAAATTCTAGTAAGACAGAAACTTTAATATTTACTCTAAGAGAGGCTAAAGATATTTTAATCCTAAATCTGTGAAATTTTTAGGATCTAGATTCTAAGTTAACACGGGACCGTCACACAGATTATATAGGTAAAAAAATATCAAAACATTTGTACCTCCTTCGCAGTTTGAGACACCAAATGTCATCACAAATTTTGATAACAGCCTATCATAGTCTCATTCATTCTTTATTATCTTATAGTATATTAGTTTGGGGACGCTCTGCTTCTTCTGCTGATGTATTTGCTATGCAGAGAAAAGAGATAAGAATTATAGGCAGTCTTAAATATAGAGACGACTGCAGGCAAAAGTTTATCGAATTAAAGATACTAACACTGACTTGTGTAGGTATATATTCTGCATTGCTTACTTCATATAAAAAACAATATTGGAAGTTATACCATGAGGAATGAAATTCATGCACACCATACAAGAAATAATACGATCTTACAAGTGGGTTTTTTCGAGATTTGCAAAAACTAGAAATGGTTCTTGTTATTGGGGAATAAAATTCTATAACACTCTACCTAAAGAAATTAAGGATCTGAATTTTTCGAGTTATAAGTATAAGTTAAAGATTTATCTGTTGCTCAATGCATTTTATAGTCCTCAGGAATTTTTAAATAGCAATTTGCTGGCAATGATGTCTTAGAATACTTTTTTCTTGTCTTAGTTTTATCTTTGTTTTAACTGAATATGTTTGTCTATTATTTTATTTCTATCTTGTTTTTCATATTATCTACTACAAAATTGTTTTAGTGTTAGTATTTCTGTGTGTACTGTTCTTTTTTGACTTGTGCAAATACTTTGTATACTTGGGCACCAATAAACTAAACTAAACTAAACTAAACTAAACTAAACTAAACTAAACTAAACTAAACTAAACTAAACTAAACTAAACTAAACTATACCAAACTAAACTAAAGTAAACTAAACGAAACCAAACCAAACCAAACCAAACCAAACCAAACCAAACTAAACTAAACTAAGCTAAACTAAACTAAACTAAACTAACCTAAACTATTATATACATATTTTACCTTTGATTACATTCATGAAAACAAATTAATAACTTTATTTTTTTATTAAAAATAGCTGTGCAGGGAAATTGGATGTCGATCAAATCAAGTTATGTTTACTAATACATTATATTATCAAAATTCAAATTTCATTAGAAAACTCGAGTCACTAACGCAAGTTTCATCAGTCACGTTAAATATCTTGCATAAATTGCACAAACTCGATTACATGGATGTTATAGCACTTAGATTTGGACGATTTTTTTTCTTAACATAATCCAATAAATCACTTCCTCATGGGTAGTTATTTAAATGAAAATTCTCTTAATTTTCTTATGTAGGTACCTAGTTCTAAAATTTTATTAGTTACTGTACAGAAATTATTACAATCAATGTCAGTATAAAAATTTGTAACTACAGCTTTATACATTTGTTATCACGATAATTCTACGTCAAGGTATTTTTTTATATTCGCTGCTGTAATGCAGAAATAAGATCGATTGGCTTTATTATTTTTGACAATGTGGAACAATTGACTGGGTTTGGATTTAGATTTATACATAGATGCTATACGATATTTCTTTACAAACTAAAAATCTTGGCGATTACATTATGATCAGAGAAAGGACATTCTTGAATAGAATATTAAATAGTAGACAATCACGAAACGAGTTTGCTGAATTTCTTTATAAATGTTAGCGTCAGCTAATATCAAATTACAGGCCATTAAAAGGATTCAGCTTTGTAACTAAATACTCAGAAACAAATCATGTTTCTCTAGATTTGTTTCCTTATTTTGTGTAGTACCTATAAATATATAAATTCGTTTCAGTTATACGAGGACCTTAAATAGAAATTTCTGCGAGCAACAATGTGCAATATTGAATTTTTGATGTTTGTTTTATTCCTGGACTTCATAAAATAACAACCACATCATTATAAGAAAAATCCAAACATCGAAAAAGTAATATTTTGGTTAATTACTCACAAAGAAGATGACAAGCAATGTTGGCTTTTGTGTTTAATGGGGAATATGTTATCCATGAGTTTTATACAAGTCAGGCATTAATTATATATAATATTACAAAGTATAATATTACGAAAAGAACCCTGATGAATTGAACAAACTTTCATTTTTTTTAATCCCTTTTTAGGAAATTTTTAACTATATTGAGATAATACCATGTAATTTTGAGTCAAAGCAAAATAGCGATCTTTGAGTCACAACCTTTTTAAATGTCGTTAAGAATATTTTTATTATTTATAAAAGTTAGATTGTTGTTTTTGTATTTAAATTATTCAGAACTATCGTTAAACCTTAATATAACCTGAAAAATACATATACAGGGATGGCTAAAAGTACGGAATAAAATTCATATCTTTTGAATGAGTTAATTTTTTTTAAAACGTCGAAACACTTTAACTGATTTTGATTTTTTCCCATCTTTCAGTTATATAATGATTAATTTTTCTTCAACTCCCTAACCTCCAGCTACCCCTACTTTTTTTTCAAATGGAAACATAAGGCATGAGGGGGCTCGTTGAAAAGCTTATAGAAAACCGAATCCAGCCGTACCAAATAAACAAGTTTTATTTTTTCAATAGCAAAGTTTTTAGGGTTGTATAACACGCCTACTTAACAAGTGAAATAAAATTTAATTATCTTCAGTGTTATCCTTCATGAATTTGTACAGAATAAAATAAAGAATTTGAAACTGTACCTATGGCTGCTAACGCAAAAAAAATATATTTTTATGTTGCGTTTTTTTGGCACCTCTTACTTGCATGGCTTTCTGGTTAATTTTTCGCTTTAGTTGTAAATTGGAGTTCGAAACGTTACTATTGTGTCAAAATCAAGTTATTTACTGAATTGCAATGGTATTGTCGGAAAGGCAACGCATCGAAATCTTGATATTGCTTGGATGTGGAGACAAAATAAGAAGTCAGGCTGAAGTGCGCGATTTATTTAATGCGAAATATCCCGAAAACCAAATCTCGCAAGGGACAGTTAGTAAAATATTTCACAAATTTGAGGAACACGGTACAGTACAGACTTTGCCCAAAACTGGACGGGCACGTGCTTTGAATGAAGAAAAGAAATTAGACATTGCATTAGAACTTGTTGAAAATCCTCATACTTCAACTGTTTCATTGGCCCGCAATCACGATGCTTCTCGAACTGCAATTCGAATGTTTCTGAAACAAGAGAAATACCACCCCTATAAGGTATGTCTTGTCCAAGAGCTTTTGGAAGACGATTATGATAGGCGATTACAATTTTGTGAGGAAATGATGAGACGGTGTGACGACAATAATGGTTTTCAACGAGACGTACTTTTTTCGGATGAAGCTACGTTTTATTTAAATGGAGTGGTTAACAGGCACAACTATCGCTTTTGGTCCCAGGAAAATCCACACTGGACATGCGAATCGCATACGCAGCATCCACAAAAAGTTAATGTATGGGCAGGTATCATCAACAACAGAATCTTGGGCCCATTCTTTTTTGAAGAAAATCTTACTGCCGCACGCTACCTGGATTTCCTAACATTTGACCTGATACCTGCTCTAGCTGTGATTTTCCCTCATGAAATTGATCCAGATATACCGAATGAAAGAATTTGGTTCCAACAAGATGGCGCTCCCCCACATTTTGGTATTGATGTTCGAAGATACTTAGATGAAATGTTTCCAAATCGCTGGATTGGTAGACGGGGTACAGTTGAATGGCCGCCAAGATCCCCCGACTTAACACCCCTGGATTATTTTCTTTGGGGATATTTGAAAGAAAGAGTCTACCAGGACAGACCGGATAATATTGAGAATTTAAAGAACAAGATTAGGGCGGAGATGCATAATTTACCAGCTGAAGTCATTCAGAATGCTGTGGACAGCTTTTACTATCGTCTTGGAGAATGCCAAATAGTGAATGGAGGACATTTTCAGCATTTGCGACATTGAGTTTATTTTTGTAAATTATCTAGTTGTTTCAATTTCTAAATGAAAAAAAACTTGCTATTGAAAAAATAAAACTTGTTTATTTGGTATGGCTGGATTCAGTTTTCTATAAGCTTTTCAACGAGCCCCCTCATGCCTTATGTTTCCATTTGAAAAAAAAGTAGGAGTAGCTGGGGGTTAGGGGGTTGAAGAAAAATTAATTATTATATAACCGAAAGATGGGAGCAAATCAAAATCAGTTAACGTGTTGCGGCGTTTAAAAAAAAAATTACTCATTCAAAAGATATGAATTTTATTCCGTACTTCTGGCCATTCCTGTATAGCATATATAACAAGTGAACCGTTAAATGTTACAACACGAACTATGATTTAATCTCTTAGAACAATTAACAATTCGAAACGAGGAATCACCAGCACCCTGGAAATAGTATGTTGACATCTCCCCCAAGAAATCACGGAAAAAGTAAGGGCTGATGTAGCACACGTATTATGACCTGCTAACGCTCTGAAACCGAATCTGCCTAAAAAAGAAGTCCAGGCCGTCAAAATTGAAGAATAATGAAGAAATTTTCATGTTTCCTCCAAAGGAAATATATCTTGGACACGTCCAAAATGGTAAACAGGTCCATAAGCTGTATGTGCTACTCCTGTCAATAGTAGGAACAGTACTCGTCTGGCACGTGTCATTTCAAATTAAAGAACTTGTGAGAAATACGCTAGACTATTTCAAAACCGTTAGAGATTTTATTGATAAGATCAAGGAAATCCAATCAGATCCAGATGATATCCCAATGAGTATATATGATGAGTGATATGATAACATTACGCACAAAAGTACTAATTAAAGAAGTTTTGAAAGTATTTCATCGGAAGCTCACCTAGAAAACAAGAGAGATGAGAATTTATTCAATAAGGTGTGTACCAGCTGGATCACCTTCTTCACATTTACGGATCAATTGCATGAACAAACTGTAGGAGCTGCTATGGAATCCCCAGCTTTGGCAGATATCATCATGCAAGCTTCGGAGAAGAATGCCAGCAGCTCTAATCAGCAACTCTAGAGCCAAAGTGTTGATTCCAAGCTAACGATGCATTTATCATCTGGTACATGGATATAAAACATAAAGAAAATCCTGAACCACATTAATTTAAGAAAATGGCACCATCACCATGCTATTTTTAGTTGTCCTACGAAGAACTACAGTACCTACCTACGATCTTATCTTGGAATGAAATGTACCAGAATATCAAACAAGCCATTATAAGGGAACCTACGGATAAGAAAATAGAGTACTATCTGCTCTATATACTAGGATTTACTGGCAAAATAGGCCACTTTTTAAGAAAACAAAATATTAATACCATCTACAATACTTTAAGGACGATGGGGATAGCCTTTCCCAAGACATACTGTAGGAAAGAGTAGGCAAAGGCCTCGTTTATACAAGCATCCCAGGTACATGAGGAAAAGTGCATATGACAAATAGAAGGACACACAGTACCAGATTAAAAGAGCGCTTATGTCAATTTGAAAATAACAACATAAAAAAATGAGCAGTTGTAGAGCACAGCACAGATACAGGGCACGTCATAGACCTAACTATAGGGATGTCATTGGAAATACAATAGCAGTTTTTTCCAACCATTTGAGGCGCTGTGGGTGGCTTGAACTGTCTTGTTGCATATTGGTTGAGCGTATAACACACTCTCAACCATTATGTAATCCTGATTTTGTGGATAGCTTAACCTCTTTCTAGTACACCATTCGCTACTACAAAATATAATGACGTAATCAGAGTAACAAACAACGTAAAGGAAATAGAATTATTACCGTTCCAAACAAAACTACTGGTCACGTGGCTTACGATCATTTATGAAGGCTGTGTATATCGTCTAATAGAGTTAAAAATTTCAATAAATTTAATCAATTCAATAAAAAAGAACGTTCCTTATTACACCGTGTATTAACAAATAAGTATTCTTAAACGGTGGACTTTTTTAGCTTCATATTTTTATGAAAATGGAATGGAAAAGTGCTCCAGCAAAATAGGCTGGCGCAGACACTAAACTTGCATTAGCCCATTAAAAGGTACTTAAGAAGAAGTTGTTGGTGAAGAGGGAAAGAAAGTTATTTTAGGGGAATCCTGTAAAGGCATTTATTGCGCCGACTGTTAATTATCGCGAGATGCATGGGGCAGATAGTTTTCGTCGCGCAGGTCATCAGAGTGGACCTAAGTGCCACAGATTGTCGCTGTTAACGCTAATGCGTGGTCAAATGGAAAATTAACACGCTAATTGTGCTATATCTCGAGCAATTAGAGGTGCTCCCAGATAACGTCAGGCTTGTAGAGACAATTTTTCTCAGGGAGGACCTGTATTTATATAACGAATTCAATTCAATATTAACGAAATTAATTCATAAAAGTCATTTCTAGGTTTAAAGTGACAAATTAGTACACTTAGTTGACTTTGAAACATCTCATGTTTACCTTTCAAAGTCAACCGTTTCTAATAGAGGGTGTTTCATCGACTTTGACTGCAACTGTAATTCGCTATAACGTTCATTTCGCTACATGTATTCCTTTAGATCGGGAACTGGTTTTGATTTTATTAATATTGTCTTTAGTATCGATATTATCACCATGTATATCATTTTCTGATTAATGTTGACAAACATTGAAAAAGGCAGTGAACAAAAGAAAAAATCACGTACGTAATTGTATCAATGTAAACGTAAATTAATCATTATATAGAAGACTTGTTCTTTACTATTTAATTTCATGTCATCTAATTTACTTTACTTTCTAATTTTGCAATTGTCTGTGAAATGTCGCTTTTAAAACGGGTCATTTCAACAGCATGAATTCATAGAAAAAACTACTACCTATTAATCTCACTTCTTCATCATCTTCTTGAGGTTTATGGATTGTGTGACAATTTATTAAAGCTTTTAAGTCATATTCGTGGAGTCGCCTGCATTACGTCACTCACATTAGATTTAAAACTAACAGTTATTTTATTACCCCTGGAGCACCTGGAGCACCAGTGTTTTAACCTGGGCCCTCTTGTCATTTTTATTTTTACTAACAATTTTACTACCTTTCTCAGTTACCATATCGTCACCTCAGAGTTATACTGTTGTATGTCGCATTTTTGTCATTTTTTAGTTATTAGCGCTACAAAGTTGTATGTCGGTTAAACTTTTTTTCTGTGGAGGCACAAAGTTGTATCTTAATAGTTTTGATGCAGACAACCAGAATTACAAAATTGTATGCATCCAATACAACGTTTTTACGGNAACATAGAATGTCTTGGAATAAGTAAATATGTTGTGTGAAAAATGCATTTCAACAAGACTTGATGTATATCTCTTATACACTCTCTATTTATACACTTAAAAATATAGGTATATAATATAGGTAAAAGTATAGCAAATATCTACACATCTCTCCGACTGCTCGCGACTTGATCGCCGAATGGCCGGTATCGTGACGTCATTAGCTGTTCTCTCGCAGTGTTGACCTTTTTAATGGTCTTACAAATTCAGAATTAAATATATCACTTATTATTAATCCTATTTACCTAATTTTTTAAAGATATATTTAGGTGGTTAAATACTATCAGAAAATGAAAGAAAGAGTTTAATATTATATATCACTGAATGGGCCTATTGTATCAATGTAACGTAAATTAATCATTATATAGAAGACTTGTTCTTTACTATTTAATTTAATGTCATCTAATTTACTTTACTTTCTAATTTTGCAATGGTCTGTGAAATGTCGCTTTTAAAACGGGTCATTTCAACAGCATGAATTCATAGAAAAAACTACTACCTATTAATCTCACTTCTTCATCATCTTCTTGAGGTTTATGGATTGTGTGACAATTTATTAAAGCTTTTAAGTCATATTCGTGGAGTCGCCTGCATTACGTCACTCACATTAGATTTAAAACTAACAGTTATTTTATTACCCCTGGAGCACCTGGAGCACCAGTGTTTTAACCTGGGCCCTCTTGTCATTTTTATTTTTACTAACAATTTTACTACCTTTCTCAGTTACCATATCGTCACCTCAGAGTTATACTGTTGTATGTCGCATGTTTGTCATTTTTTAGTTATTAGCGCTACAAAGTTGTATGTCGGTTAAACTTTTTTTCTGTGGAGGCACAAAGTTGTATCTTAATAGTTTTGATGCAGACAACCAGAATTACAAAATTGTATGCATCCAATACAACGTTTTTACGGTTGCATAGTGGTATGTGGTACTTACACTCTGTTAACCTCAAGAATTTTATTATCTTTCGGTAACAAAATTGTATGTGTCACAACAACTACATTGTTATTTTAAATATAACTTCTGTAACCATGAAATTCTATACTCCTGGTCACTCATGTAACCAAGAAATCGATTCTGTACATAGTTGTATTGAAAGGCTATTAAATAAAACGGAGTATTATTCACCCTTATCACTGTTACGAATTCTATTAAAAGTGAAAAACCGTATAAAATTATTCAATTAAAGGAAGATGATTTTAAAGATTATAAAGCATGTGCTTCTTTATATAATTACAAATCCGTTCCTTTTAGCCACGTCGTTGCCTTAAAATTCACGCAATCTCAATTTGAAGTAAAAAATTAATCATGCACTAGAAAATTGGAAAAAAGTTTGTATTCGTGATATCCGACCTACAAGATCTGATGCTGCAAGAACCAGCAATAAAATGCAACTCCCATCGCGTTTATCTTTTAATGAATCCATTCCCGAAAATAAAATACAAGCTCTCAAAAGTATGTTCAAATGGATGCCTGAACATATTATACAGCAATATTTTCAAAATAATTTTCCTCTGCTCTTAATTTTGTTATATTAAATGTATTTCTATGAATAATGTGTTAACTTTTTCGAAAAATATCTGTTAGGATTACTTTTTTTTACGTTTATAAAAATGCAAAGTTGTATGTTACAGGCAATTTTGACAATAAAAATTTTTATTGAGATAACATAGTTGTATGTTTTTTTTAATATCTGAATTTTAGCAAAAAAACTTTTTTTTCCAAAGTTTTGTACATGATTCTTAGTAACTTGTATTAAAATCTAGCTAATTTAATTGTATCAAAAATGTATCTTTAGCACTGCCGGAGTAGTAATAACCAAAATTTTGTTTTTCGTTTTTCTCAAAACTAGGTTCAGTGCACATACAACAGTATAATTCTGAGGTGACGATATGCAGATGACTTGAAATTTTTTTCTTCTGTGTCAAATGATGGTTACTATTCATCTTCAGGGTACGATAAGTAGGATAGTTGAATGGTGTGATTTAAATAATTTATGTTTAAATATTAGATATATTTGCAAAGTTTTCTTGTTTACGTGCAAAGTGAATCCCATATGATTCAACAGATTGATTAAAGCATTCATAGTCCGGGAGTTAACGAAAGAAATTTCCGGGTCATTTTCGCAAGCTTCATTTTTTTTTATGTATTATGTGTGTAATATATAATAGTAATACTGAACATCTGCCGGCGCACCCCCGCGACAGGTGGTTACAGGAGGGTTACAACTACAGCAAAAAATCAACAACAAAAATGTATAGCCGCATATGCGAAACTTATTGTACATATCAGTTGAAATATAAGAAGTTTAGAAAATATCGTCTGCCACCTAAATTCCACAACAAAACTCGTCTGCCACCCTCATAAGTAAGCGCAAAAAAATATTTAAAAAATTTATATCCGCAAGGATGAAATTAATTGAAATGCTTCTTTTTATAGCAACAAACACGAAAATAATAGTCTGTTACTAATAAGATACAACAAAGGTCGTCTGCCAAGCTTATGAAGCAGACAGCGCGCGAGCACCGAGCTGCATCTTTATCGGCCTGAAAGACGATCATTGTTGTTCTAAATGGTTGAACGATATTTTCTAAACTTCTTATGTTTCAACTGATACGTACAATAAGTTTCACGGGGATGCGGTGGCAAAAAAAAAATGAAACTTGTGGAAATGGTGTAATAAAATCTGTCGTTAACTCCCGGACTATCAGGAGTTATCTTGACAGTAAATTGGCTTTCTCAAATCACATTCAGGGCTCTTCAAGTATGAAGACATTGAGGATTTATAATACGACAAGGCCGCGACTTGATAATAATGTATTACTCAATAGTAGGTACATTGNTTTTTCTCAAAACTAGGTTCAGTGCACATACAACAGTATAATTCTGAGGTGACGATATGCAGATGACTTGAAATTTTTTTCTTCTGTGTCAAATGATGGTTACTATTCATCTTCAGGGTACGATAAGTAGGATAGTTGAATGGTGTGATTTAAATAATTTATGTTTAAATATTAGATATATTTGCAAAGTTTTCTTGTTTACGTGCAAAGTGAATCCCATGTGATTCAACAGATTGATTAAAGCATTCATAGTCCGGGAGTTAACGACAGAAATTTCCGGGTCATTTTCGCAAGCTTCATTTTTTTTTTTTTGTATTATGTGTGTAATATATAATAGTAATACGAACATCTGCCGGCGCACCCCCGCGACAGGTGGTTACAGGAGGGTTACAATTACAGCAAAAAATCAACAACAAAAATGTATAGCCGCAAGTTATATTTTTTTGTTATACATTGTTATACATTATTAATTTAAAGTCTGATGGAGACCTTTTAGTGTAAAAATTAAGAATATGTTGATTCGATAAAATGCTTTAAGATAAAAATAAGATATTACTATTTTACAATTACATTTGGAGATAATTATATATGTATTGATTTTCATTTGATTATGTAGAAGAATCTATAAGTGAGTAATTAATAATGGTACACAGCTTATTGTCAGATTGTTAACGTCAAAATATAGCGATTGAGCCAAACATACCTTAATCAATTGTTGCTCATTTTCGTTCTACAGGGTGTTAAAGTTGAAAAAATATATTCTTTTTTTATCTATATTTTAAGTATGTATGGATCGATTGTTTTGAAAATTAGTAGTTTTACGTTTTTTGAAGTGGAAAATACAAACATGCAAATAGTGTTGGGGTCACGTCTAGGGGGCGCTAGTTGTACTGTCGTGTCAATGTAAAAATATGTCTAACTCTTTATATTTTACAATTTTGAATTTTTTAACTAGAAATTGTTGAACTACGTTCAATTCTAAATAAAAAGGTATACTTGTTACAAATCGATAAACTCAACTGTTTTCGAGTTACAAACATTTTAAGTTTTTGACAGCTGTCACTACAATACCATATTGTTTTCTACTAAATTTGATTAAAAAGTAGTTTTTTCCTAAGTAAGTAGTAAGTAGTAGAATCCGGCTCAGGAGAGTGACAGGACTCATAACGGGACACTGTCACTTTAAAAAACATCTACATAAACTAAAGCTTGTAGACAGTCCGGTCTGCCGAGGATGTGAATCGGCGGATGAAACTTCTCTGCATATCCTGGGCGAGTGCCCGGGATTTGCACGTAGCAGAATGGCGCTCCTTGGGAGACCCTATTTGGAACCCAAGGAGCTGAGAGAAGTGTCAGCAAGGAAGCTTTTGGACTTTGTAAAAAGGACAAATCTACTTGCCGAATAGGACTAGTAGTGGGACGCACAATAGGCCTAATTAGGCCGCAGTGCTATGGGACTTTTAAAGGACCAACCACTAGATGATGAAGAAGGAAGAAGAAGAAGTTTTTTCCTTGTCTTTATTTTTTAGAGAAGAGAATATCTTAATAAAAGGCTAAGAAAGTGCATTGAAGTTGCTGGAAATTAATAATTTGTTAAGATATGCATAACAAAATTGTCTTAATTCTTAATTCAAGCTTGGTATCTTAAGACCTGCTAATTTTCTAATTTAATACCCGCGGATTCTCAAAAACTTAAAACGTCTGTATCTCGAAAACGGTTTAGTTTATCGATTTGTAACTAGTACACCTTTTTTATTTAGAATTGAACGTAGTTCAATAATTTGTAGTTTAAAAATTAATGAACGTTGTTCAATAATTTATAATTAAAAAATTCAAAATTGTACAATACAAAAATTTAGACAGATTTTTACACAAAAAGGTCTCCATCAGACTTTAAATTAATAATGTATAACAAAAAAAAAACAACTTTATGATAGCCGTTCAACCATTTAGATTTTAGAACAACAACGATCGTCTTTCAGGCCGATAAAGATGCAGCGCGGTGCTCGCGCGCTGTCTGCCGAGCGCAACTTCATATGCTTGGCAGACGACCTTTGTTGTATCTTATTAGTAACAGACTATTATTTTCGTGTTTTTTGCTATAAAAAGCATTTCAATTAATTTCATCCTTGCGGATATAAATTTTTTAAATAATTTTTTTGCGCTTACTTATGAGGGTGGCAGACGAGTTTTGTTGTGGAATTTAGGTGGCAGACGATATTTTCTATACTTCTTATGTTTCAACTGATACGTACAATAAGCTTCGCGGGGATGCGGTGGCAGACGTTTATATTACTATTGTACGTTACACGCATAATGCATACAAAAAAATGAAACTTGTGGAAATGGTGTAATGAAATCTGTCGTTAACTCCCGGACTATCAGGAGTTATCTTGACAGTAAATTGGCTTTCTCAAATCACATTCAGGGCTCTTCAAGTATGAAGACATTGAGGATTTATAATACGACAAGGCCGCGACTTGATAATAATGTATTACTCAATAGTAGGTACATTGTGTAACGAGTGAGGAAAAGTTGCCAATAGCGCCATGCGGGCGCAGTTGACGCGGGCGGGAAAGCGCTCAATTAGCGCTATGGCAACTTTTCCGAACGAGTTGCACGTACTATTTTCTATCATAAGTGCGAGTCGTTATGGAACCTATAGCCTAGGGGGTTATGTGCACGGAAAGTGCTAGATAATACAACGGCGTGATATTTTTTTCATAGCGCAACGCTGGAGCGTTATTTCAATTAATTATCATCACCCAGTGATGAAACCATATTTTATTCAAACGTCCCATTTGAGGCAACTCGTCATTAATTGCTATAAAATTACAATTTCTAACAAAAGGAAGACATTATGATTTGCAAAATAATGTAGTCGCGTAGTTTCTTAGTGTGATAGACATTTATGTTGAAATATATTAATTTAAACGACATTTTGTAAACGTCAGTTATATTAACAGTTGAACGAACTCTTTATTTTCAGGGCGTATTGTTTTATAAAACGGTGTATCTCTCTGAGGGTGATATTTGTCCCTGTCACATCCTTAATGGAAAACAAAAAACAAGCCGCAGAGCATGGCCCTTAGAGAAATATTCAACACTTTAAACATTATTATTATAATAAAAATGATAATACAAAAGGTAACCGTTCACGGCATTCACGAACCTTAAACATATCCAATATACAGGGTGTTTTCAAAAGAACTCAAATGGTACCGATGAATCTAGGTACAGCTAAAATTCGTTCTGCTTCTGCATTCTACTGCTGGTTATTCTTGCTGTGGCACAGTCTTTCCGATATTCAAAAAGCATTTGTAGCATGTCAACATATTCAGTAAATTATTTACCATAATTATTCTCAAGTTATCCTTAAAAAAATTAAATTATTGAGTAGCAAATTCAAGGAAGCACTCGCAAAAATTACAAAAGACCTAATGACCTAATGAAATTAGCATGACAGCTGCCTACTTAAATATTTCTTAGTTGCAATCATGCGAGTTTTAATGTAAATGATAATGAATGAATTTATTATTATTTTTTTTGTTAATAAACGGTTAATTTTAATAGTTATAATAATAACAATTTCATCAGGTCGTCTGTGGCTGCTATGAGAAGAGCGTTATTAAGTAAAAATTTAGATACACAGTAATCACCATATTATTCCTATTTAAATCCAAAAAATAACTATTTATTATTTAAGACGGAATAATTCACATTAACTCCGCCAGAAATTATTGAATCAGCAAAGCAAACAGAGTGTAATTTATTACCAGAAAAATCGAAGAAGATATTTCAGCAAACATATAAAAACTTTGTTGATTACCATGCTGAGAATAACATTGTCTTTTTCAAAACATGTAGTGTATGGTATTTTTTTCTGAATTAAGCAAACGTATGAAATCTTCTTCGTTATGGTCAACTTACGCGATGTACAGACCTACTTTGACTGTCTACAGCAACATCGATATAGGAAAGTATCTAAAATTAAAATCATTCTTGAAACGGCAATCGGATGGATATCGTGCGAAAAACTCGCGCGTGTTAGAAAATTAACAAATTAAACAATTTCTAATGGTATTATGATACGCATTTACACTGTAAAAAATCGGTGTAAGAGAAAGCAATAAGGGTTCGGAATGAATCCACTGAGTAAAATTATTGAGTACATTTTCACTCAATATTGGGCATTTTGATCATTTGTGATTATATTTAAACTAAAACTGAGTACTTTCACTTAAATATAGGAACTCCTTAAGTAAATTCTTCACGTAAACTCGTATTTGGTGCACTTCTGCCTAAATCAGAATAAATGTCCTCATTACTGAGCGAGTTTAAATGTATATTAATTTCGAGTAATTTAAATAGCGCTGTGATTGCACCACTTAGATATTGCTTCTGTAATCTCGACCACAGTTGATAGAGGTCCGCTAGATGCTTCAGGAAAGCGTGATTGCCAAGAGAATAGGCCTTAGCCGGCGGCGGCGGATCTCAGCTCAGCTAGCGGGTCTGAGCCAGGACAGGAGGAGGCCCCGCGATGTGAATTAATTTCAACACTGTATATCCTAATTAATCATTTATGAGCGATTTATTTTTGCACTCAATATTTAGTTGATTAAAAACCAAGTCTGGGTAAAAAGATGACTAAATAATATTTAAATTTAAGTCATATTAGAGAAAAAGTCAACTCTAAATGGTTTTATATACTCAGAATAGAGTAAAACTCACTCATTTCTGATGCAATAGTTTCACTCACATCAGTTGTACTCATATTAATAGAGTAAAAATTTCACTCAATCGGGAGTGGACAGAAATCGATACATTATTGAGTAAAATTGAGTGAAATATGAGAAATTGTTTTAGTGTAGGTACAAAGATAATTATAAACAAAATATTTTTGTAAACGAAAAATACTATTATTATTTTAGGTGGCGATGATTTTTGCCATATCTGGGGCTTGTCGATAAGATTACTTCAAATAAAAATTGGAGATATTGAAGATGTGGGAAATATATTGTTGATCACTCTGCCAACTGCAAAAAGAAAGAAAAAAAGATCCTTTATTGTAAGCCAATATTTAGACATATATCGGATAAATAGTACCGGATGACCTACCTATAGATAGTAACGGATTTTTTTAAATATTCAAATGGTAAAGCATATAACCAATTAATAATAATTCATACATCTGGAAAAATGCGAAAACAAGTTGCTGCGTCTCTCAAATTTAAGAATGCTTACGAATGTACCGGACTATTAATAAATTCAGGAGCTGATATCACAACTTAAAAAACACATGGAGGATGGAAATTTTCAACGGTAAATGAAGACTACAATGAGGAGTCCATAACTCGTAAATCAGTTGTTAGCAAAACAATTTCCCTAATGCTACTTGTAACGAAATTTTTATTAATTTCGTTTCATTTATTTTATTCACACTGTACAACATCACTCTTAATATTACATCTATATTTACTCCATAATTACTCCAAATTATCCCACACTAACACCGTGAACTACCCGTATTACGGAACCCGTCTCACATCTAATGTAGATGGCGCGGTACCGGAATTGTAAAATACGTGACGGCTTTTACATTCGCTCTTTTTTAAACTATCTCTCGAACCAAGCAGATCGTACTTCGCGACACGCATCCATTTTTATCTATTTTAATCGTGGCAAATTTTCAAACTGGTATGTAAATGCGGTTCTTTCCTTTTTATTAACTATTTTGTAGTTGCTTTGCTTTTAAATATTTTGCTAATGCTTGTAATCTTGGTTATTTAATTTAGGTCCAACGTTGACCTCCATTTTGGCCAAGGGCACGTGGCAAGTTATATCCACGAGGTGGCTTTGGCTTGATTATCTTTTCGTTTAGTAAAGTTTGAGAACCCGTTCTGTTGTTTTTTATATATTCAGATTATTTGATCGTGACATCGCCTGCTTTTGATGATTACACAAAGGGTTTATGAACTTTCCGATTGCTTTCTCTGGGCCACTAGCAAATTACCTAGTCGGGATCGAAATATGGTTGGCTCACGATTCTAAGGAATTGATCGAGGTAAGCTTCTATTATTTGTTATTTGTCTAATAAAGGCAGCTTACTTCATCAGTCCTTATGACCTCCAAATTCAACCTTTTTTGTATTCACATAAATGCTAGGGATGTAAAACTGCATTAAACGTATTTTATCTTTCTGTTTTTTTAATTAATTTTTTTAATTCAAGCTGTAGCAAAATTTTATCTTATAATATTTTACCTTAATATCTTTTTATTATACCACATTACATACACACCATTTTGAAAAGGTCAGATAAAAACTGATTCCTATTTTACCATTACACAGGGTGTTGTTATTTTAATTTTGCTTTAGATTTCGATATCTAATATACGATCTGGTTGTTTTCGAATTGCCTTTTGTATAAATTTATTTAGTAAATTAATGTTAACTTCTTTTTGATTTTAAATAGTTGAAATATTTTGAATCAATTATAGCACAGATTTTCAAATTCTGTTCATATTTTCTTATTAGTTCAAATTTAATTAAATCCACTTAGTTTTAAATTTCATCGCACTAGTAGCTTGTAATAATATTAAATTAATTAACTTTAACATTAATTGCAAATACATTTTATTGCATAATCACCGAAAACCAGACTGATTATTATCGAACATTCGTTCGTTGTAAACATCCTACTTGCTTATATATTTTTTTCTTCTTATTTCCAAAATTGCAACTGAAATCAACATACCACGAATCTTCTGACCGAGACAACATTCGATTGGAGCCAGGGCTTCTTAACCATCACCATCTTTGGGAGAAAGTTGTCATGGAGTCTGTCAACCGATAACCACCTGGCCATCTACATCTCACAGATGACCATAGCGTCAACACTCCCTGAGGTATCGTACAAATTAACCAGAGTAAGACCCTTCCATATAGTTGCCAAATCTTGTCAGAAGTTAACATCACACCACCACTGTTGCTTTTAAATTTTTATAGTCAAGTAGAGATGTCTAGTCCAAGTATTATCTGTTATGTCATCTGTTGTCTAGAATTTTAAATTAGACCTTATTGTAATTTGATGAAAATTGATATTTTTTGTGAAATATAAAACTCACTAACCTTAAATTATATTAAATCTGTTTTAAGAATATTTTGTTTAAATCTTGTTCCTTCCTCATAGTATAAGAGCATATCTACACATTAAGAATTTTGTACTACACCTCACGACCTTGCGATCTCACTGCACCTGATTGTAGCTTAGCTGGATGCTTCTTTTTTTAATGTACATGGGTTTTGTAACCAATTATACCAAGCAGTTATTAGTCCATGTGGATAAATCTTAAATAACGTTACATACTACACCAAGTGTTGAAAGTGATTTTATAAATAATTCAACCGCTTTGGAGGATTTTGTAGTTCATAAACCATCTACTATACTCTGTTTGGAAATGAAAGAGAGTAATAAAACCCCGAGATAAGAACCGGCCATGGGCGTGCTAATATTTCGTTTCAGGTAATTATCGGGTAACACTAATGCTAACAGGTAATGGGTGTACATTAGTATATTTTACTGGATACATCATAGGGCAGGAGCCAGTGTATTGTGACAGATCAATCCAGTCTTAGAGCTGAATATACGAAGACGTGCTAGTGCAGTAGAGTAAAATTCGACTTGTGTTTAGTGACTAAAGTACACTCATTTTATTTTAAAAAAGAAATACCAACGCTAAACAAAATTTTAAGTGAACTTTCAGAGGACAACGATTTGCCAAAAATCAGTAGAAGCAAATTATGGGCCGTCTTACGAGAGTTGAATTTTTGCTGGGAAAAGCAGAACAGGAAGTCAGTTCTTATCGATAAAGATGAAATTATTTGTTGGCGAAGATCCTACTTAAGATCAATTAGAAAATTCCGTGACGAAGGGAGGAATATTTATTATCTAGACGAAACTTGGGTCAACGAGGGATATACTGTAACAAAAGTATGGCAAGATAAAAATGTAAAAAGTTTTCGACAAGCATTTTTGGATGGACTTTCAACAGGGTTCAAGGCACCTTCAGGTAAAGGGCGAAGATTAATAGTGACACATATAGGTAGTGCCAGTGGTTTTGTAGATGGCGGTTTACTTTTATTTGAATCTAAAAATACAGGTGACTATCACGAAGACATGAACGCAGATGTTTTCGAAGAGTATTTTACACAGATGTTGGATCTTATTCCTCCGGGGTCTGTAATTGTCATGGATAATGCCAGTTACCATTCACGGCAGACCGAGCGGACGCCTACGACTGCTTGGAGGAAAGCCGATATAATTCAATGGTTATCCGGAAAAAACATTTCTTTTGAAACAAATATGGTGAAAAAGGAACTTTTGACACTTGTCAATCTTAATAAAGATCAGAAAAAATATGTTATCGATGAAATGGCAACAAATCGCCAAATAACGGTACTACGGTTACCACCTTATCACTGTGAACTTAACCCAATCGAATTAGTCTGGGCGCAGGTAAAAGGAGATGTAGCGCGAAATAATACGACGTTTAAATTAAGTGACGTGAAAATTTTGTTAAAAAATTCCTTGGAACGAGTAACTGCAGATAACTGGCAAAGATGTATACATCATGTACAAAAAGAAGAGGAGAAAATGTGGGAACTCGATAATTTAATTGACGTTACTGTGGAACCTATCGTTATCAATCTAGGAGACGAAGATAATTCATCAGAATATTCAGAGGATGAATTTTAATATACCTACTTTTTTATTTTCTTTATTGTACATTTATACAACACTACATTTACTCACCATAATTTGAATTTTCAAAATACATATATTTTTGTGTGGAATAAAAGTCTATTCATTAAATTTAAATAAATATTTTGATAATAATATTGAATAATTTTATTTGAATTACTAAAAACCCTCTTAACCCGGTTATGATGCTTAAAGTAGCCTCATGTTTTGAAATGCTGTTTTTATATTGTTTACTTATAAGAGAAATGGACCGAGAAATTGAAGCGGCATAGACAAAGACGGATTGTCGGGGATTAAATTTTAGCTACCTGCTACAATTTAGTACAGTCCGATCGCACAAAGTTTTGTTAAAAGTACACCTCATCTATACCGATAAAACATAATATAAAAATATTGAATATAAGCACCAGTACTACATTTATTTACGATTTGCATATATAAAGAGCTTTTATTACTCTCTTTCATTTCTAAACAGACTATAGTGAAAACACTTCAAATTACATAGACGAAGTAAATGTTTGAAAACAAACAGAACAAGAGATATCCCTTACAGGCTGTTCTAATTTCACTACAAATGTTTACATTAAATAAAATTACTTTCGTTAAAGAACAAATTTAAATTTAGAGGCAGTAAAAATGATTCACAGTTGTCACTAAATGTCGATCGGCGAAAAAGTAAAAAAGTGAGAGTTAAAAATTTTAAAATAAAAACCAGGATATCTGATAAGTATACTGTCATGCAGCTGAACACGCACTACTTCTTGCTTCTCCACAAGTTAAGTGAATATCAGCATATTCTTGGATTATAAACTCTATAATTCCACACCAAATAATCACTCTCACAACTTTAGCAGTTAAACAATGTCAAGTTTTTTACATTATGCATTTCTACTTTGAACTGGCGTCTTAAGTGAATTTAATATACAGTTTTCTCAGTGTCAATAAACAAACGGACATAGATAATAAATTATATGACCACAGAAACTTTTTATCTCGTTTGGTGTTACATAATACTATCTCCATGTTTCATATTGTATTGTGGGTACACATGTTCGCAAATGACCCATTTTATTACATCATTACATCAAGAGCGCCGCCGGACGCACCAACGTTCCAGGAAGGGTCTACGGCGGGCTGGCGCCGGCGACCAGATGCCTGCTCATATACCTACGACCGACTCCACACACGGAGACTCTTCAATGAACACTCACTCCGTCAACACGTCTTTTTCTATACAACTTAGTTTCCAATAAAAATAGTTTATTTCTACCGTTGAGAAAGGGTATTATTTTTGCTGTACAGCGAAAGCAACCCTCAGTATAAAACAGTTTATATCCAAATCTGAAAAACTAATCATTTTCCCATTTAGGTTCTTCCTTATTCCTTGTATTGAGAAGTTCTATCGATAGGTAAAGTTTGGCATATACAATTCAAGACATATTGTATTCCTTGCTACTATCTTTTTTTACATTACAGTAGGCATTGAAAAATGCGCGGACAATGAACATACAATACACTCAGTGGTCGGACTATGTTATTGCCTCCATTTATCTATTCTTAAGGCAGTTAAATCTCCATATATAACGCTTTAGCGCCAATACGAAAAATATTTAAATTTCCAACTTCCACAAAAAAAAAATTGAGGGCCATTCTAAGCCGGGCGTTGCTGCGCTCTGAGGAAGTAGTGTATGTTTAGCTATCATTTACAAAGCCCTCACACAACAATTTATAAGTTTATATGGCGCGGATCGAGTCAACCAGCAGAACATAATCCTATTAGGGTGACCCGAGCGGGCGGATCCCCTTAAACCACTTTGCATCTTTGTCTCGGCTTTTTCTGTCCAAACGGAGCTTTACTTAATCAGGGAAAATGGGCCCCATATATCTCTTCCGATATAAAGTAGAGAGGTGATGAATTTTTATCGCACGAGCTGAAATAGTTTTTGCAAGGGCCGTCATTACACTGTTCTTCTGTGAAGCGAGAGGAAAAAAAACTTCCAAATATGTGGTGCCTTTAAATCTGCGTATTCCTAATGTGTTCCCATTTATCCTCTATTTTTTATAATCAGTAACTCTTGACACTTCCAACTATAGTTAGAATTTAATTAATTATAAATATAAAGTTGCAATAAATTGATTGACGTTTAAATGTCAGCTTGTAACTGTTGCAAAGAAGGAACTGTCAACGTCATGTCTAGAATACTTTCTATCTTCACATTTTTAAAGTCATTCGTCTAAAGCCAATTCCAGAAGACGCGGTCACTCGTCAAATATTCGCCAATCATAAATGTGTTAAATATTTGCAGATTTTTTGACAAAATACGAGCACGTGGGATATATTTCCACAAACATTTCCAAATACTCTGTGCAAGATGTGTATATCTAATATCAACGTCAACAGCTTGTGTATACATAAGTAGGTTATTATAGCCGGTGCTGAGACTCACCACTTTCGACCTTGAGAATACCTAAAAGGAACTCGGGTGACGTCATCTGTGACATTGAGAGATCACGGTGACCTTCATTTCACCTCTTCATATGGGAGGAGTCAATGATCGATTTTGAAGTGACGTCATTTAGTAAACAAGGAAAACGTCACTCCAAAGTCACTCAAGGTCAAAAGTGGTAGGGGGGTCTCAGCACCGGCTACTCCTAGTCACATGCCATTTGTTTAAGAATATAGAAAAATTACCAATTGCTGTCTGTGGAAATTAATACTATTTGCAGGTGCATACTGCATGTGCTCATACATTTTTTTTTTAGTATGACGGTTGTATAACTTTGGTGAATGTTTGGTAAATTGAAACATGCTTTCAAATGTATCGGTATTCAGCATACACACGATATAGCAGTAGTCTACATTTGACAAACATTTGACAAGTGTCTGCATCATCTCAATATGATATTTAGTTATACTTTAGAGTTTCAAATTTAAATCATATACCAAAGCGGAGAAAAGAACCGAAATTTTATATATGGACATCTAATAGAAATTTTATACACATTATATACAAATTATTATAATTTTTTACCTTTAGCAGAAAACTTTTTTTTGGGGCGCCTATGAAACCATTAAATTTTACTGCTAGGCGTTTTTATACATGTTCAACTGACTTCGAAAAGACTATAACATTTGATATTGTTATCTAAACTTTACGATGGCATTATTTTCAGACGTAGTTCTTTTTATTAGTTTATTTGCCCATAACCTTGTAGAATATTCTTATGAGAGGGTCTTTTAATGCAGTGTATATGCAACTTGTTTCCTTCAATTATCCCTAATCTGTAAACTTTTAACTCTGCAAATATTCTTTAAAGGTCCAAACAAGTAAGACTTTAAAGCACCATCTTTGAACAGTACGGTGGGGATGAACAGCATTATGGAAACACACACGTGAAACACACGTGAGTTTCGGAGCTTGCTCACTTAGTCCAGACGGTATCTGTTTCAAAGAGTCCATATTTGGGTGAATCGTATATCCACTGAGATTTTTGGCTTTTTGACTTTAAAATATCACTAGAAATGAAAATTTTTCTATACGCATAAAAAAAAACGTGAGCTTAACTTTTGGAGGCACAATATGTTAAAAAAATTCGAAAAATGTCATATATTTCTTCCTATCTAATTATGTATCTTTTCAAAAGTTGATTTTAGGCGAAAATGGAAGAGGAACAAAATGTTTGTAATTAAATTTTACAAAATATGACTAGTTACAAATCGAATGAATCATGATTATTATTGTAAAAATCGAAAAAATCGCCAAAAATGGGATTAAAAAACATTACTTTTTAAACAATTTTTTTGGGGTCTTTAAGTTGGGTGTAGGACCTTCATACTTGGCTCAAGAAAAGTTCATGTTATGTACAATCATCACGCCAAATTTTATCAAAATCGGTTCGATAGATTTTGCATAATAATTTTACAATCTCGATTTTGAAAAAAATTGCAAATTTTTAAAATTTTGCACAGCAAAAACCAATACCCTTAGATACTTGAAAATTTAATCACATATAGAAGAGCTATCAAGCTTTCACACGCTTTTTGAAAAATTTGAATCTATCAATTAGGAGAGCTCTGGCGGTTGTTTAAACATTTGTCGAATTTTTGTACTATAATGTTGTATTTTTGTAATATACTGAGTTAATTTCTCATTTGCTTATATTTTAAACAATAAATAATATTTGAATTATAATTTAGTCACAAAAGTAATGATGATTAAATTAATAATTAATTAATTAATTAATTAATTAATTAATTACCAATTTTCGTCATATTTTGAAAATACTTGTTTAAACAATTTTAGAATATTTAAATAAATTTGTTTTTGATCCTTGATAAACAGTACCTATATAAGTTTATGCACTTACCTTTGATACAATAAAAATAAGTTGATAATTAAAGGAAGTTTAAAGCTAAATAATTTATCGGACTGTTGAAAGACCAATAATTTTTAACGATAGGCATTTGAAAATACGCTAATTATTTTTTTTAATCACAAGACATCAGTTTAAAAAAAATCATCAAAATCGGACCTCTAGAAGTAGAGACATTAAAAGTTTTTAAGCGCGTCGCGGTTTTGAACTCGCCGAATCAATTTCGCTGAATCGAGTACTAGCTGCAATATCACCTTTTTCTTGATGGTTAATGAATAGGGCTACTAGCGACCCAAAAATGGATCAGTGTGATTTTCCTAACGGAGAATGAAATAGTTTCGACGCTATGAGGATATGTGAAGTGCTGAATCATCTGCTGTTTGAAATAATATTAGAGTTGTTGAATGTACATACATGACATATGTATGAAAATTGTAAAAAATACGAAGCCAAATTGTTTGAAGACTATATTAAAACGATTTGTTATAAGAGACAACGTCGTAGACAAGTGAAATCGATGTGCTACAAAATAGAAGGACTATGTTAAAAGATTGAATACAAACAATTTCTGAAGGTGTTCCTCTAAAATATATAAAACCATCAATGTTATTATTTAATATAGATTTATTTGTTTCTAGATTAATTGCGCATATGAACGTAAAATATAGAGATATCCAGGATAGTTGAATAAGCTGCTTTATAGAAATATTTCACTTTACCGCTCACTTAATAATTTTTTATTGCCACAGTTGGCAACAATGTCATTTACTTACTTGTTCTTGCTAAAGTTCTTAGATTGACCAATTACCGCAATCAGTGTTGCTCTTTGTCCCATAATGGAGGTTTGGCATATGTAAATTTGTGCTATTTATATATGTATTTATAAAAAAATATTCAAATGTAATAATTTCATTTGAATAATTATTTTAATATTTATAATAATTACATTTGAATAAATAATTATTGTGACATTATAGAGAGAAATATTGAGGCATTGCATAATGAACCATTTAATACATGTGAAAATAATCAATTGCGAAAAAATGTATTGAAAATTTAAGTTTATACCTATTTCAAGTTTGACAATAGGAATTTTGCCCCAAATTGACATTTGATTGCAGTACTTTATTAACGTCTAGGGACTTTAGTCCTTGCCGTACATACATGTAAGAAGAGATAGATAAGATATGTAGTAATGAGCATCCTGTCAATTTTCCTTTCTCCTCACATGAAGTGGAAAACGGTAGCCTCTTCGCAGGTAAATAGCAATTTTTGTTCCTGCTTTCCCTTGCTTTAACCTCTTTGTCTCGTTGAATCTGTTTATATATCTATTAGAAATACTTTTTAACAAATAGTGAAGCCAAGTAATGAGCAAACTCGCAATTATACAAAGATTTAGAAGCATATAAGCAATAAGATGCAAATATTTTTAAAGAATATATTATGATATGATTTACTCGTTACTTCCTATAGTTTTTGAGAGAGAAACGGCGTAGCTACGAGTTAATTTTCGTAAACCCCTTGTAGGCCCGTTTAGCACTAAACGTTTTGAAAGAGGAAATAGTCTTGGATTAATTTCTTTCATCGTTTTGTCCATATGTATCTAATCTAATATGTAATATACGAGTAAATTTGTTGAAATAATATTTTTGGTAGTAGAATGTAATTAGTTTTGACCTAGACCCTTAACTTTTTTAAGTTTTATGCATTATGTAACTTTTAATAATTCTGAACCTCTGAATATTCACGTTCTATTCTATAAATAGTGATAACCGTTACAAAAACCTGCCGGTGGTGAAAAATAATCCTCTTCTTTATGCCTATCCCGAATCTTTGACAGACGGCTGATATTACAGTTTATTATTTCCACTTCAGTGGACTCCTTTTCCAGATGACCGTGACGCTCTTCAATTTTTTCTCGATGCAAACCTCGACAAATGGTCGGTTTATGCGGGAGCTGTTCCCTGTCAACTGATCAATGTTATGTCGGACTGTATTGTGTTTACTATAATTCTACGATTTCCAAACCTATTTCCGTCAGTTTCTGTCAAATTCTCGAAGAATTGATCGCGATTTCTTTTCATATCTTGCTGATCCTTCTGCAGCGGAAAATCTAATAAATAAAAATCGCAGAGGAAAAATTGCATTGGATGTGTCGCGTTTAATTAATAAGGGGGAAAGCAATACGTGTATAACAGGTGAGGTGTAAAATAGGAGTGGAATTAGTTCATACTGTTTTATTAGGTGTTGTGTCTGCTGAAATATGTAACTAAGAACCTGAAAACTCCAACGCTGCTAAGTTGGTTGCTAAGGTGGAATAATTTTGATATTTTATCATAACACTTTTTTTTAAGAAATATTTGGAATATTGTACAGCCATTAAAAGGTGCAAATTATTTTGACAGATAGTCCTCAGATAATTTTTAATGTTTACAGTAATGATTTTATGTACTGTTTTTGATAAGACTGATAAAAATAGTGAAAATTTACATATGCTTTTTACATAATACGTAATTTTTTGTAAACAAAAATGTGAATAAAGAAATATGCATAATACGTTGCGTGAAATGATTCAAAGGTTCACCATCTGAATATCTACCTTGACGGCAAAATCTTGATACAGAAAAAGTCTTTACATGAATGAATAACCTCAGTAAGTGTTTCCTCAAATGAATAAATAAATTGTTATTATTAAAACCTTAATTACTTGAAATTAGAAACCATTTTATAGAAAAATGGGTTTCATTTGATACAGAAGTGTATATTGTTTTAATTATTCCTCATAGTTAAAGAAGCCTAAGATTAATTCAAACTCCATCTGGTTTTCAAGTATATGAAAATTTGGTAAGTCATTTTTAAACCTAAATTCTGATAAAATAAAGACTTCAATAAAAAAAACGTATGCAATTAAATAATAGGTACCTACACCATTCTGTCATTTGAATAAATATTTTGGTTCTGTACTGAAATTGCAAATTCAGGCTTTTTTTATTTAAATGTGTTGTGTTAAGTATTTCATTATAATAGCACTTTAAGAAGGCTGTCAAAAAAATTAGTTTAAGTAATATTCTATACCATTTCTTTCTTTTGTTACTATTCTACTTAAATTAAAATTAAAGTCTTTTTAAAATTTAATGTTATTTTCCCTTCGTTTAATATTGTTAACGTTTTCACTATGTTTTATAACTGAATATCAGTTTTTAGTATTATGTTCAATCAACTATTCAGTTGGTACTGCGTATACCTAGTGACTTATTGCTTTTCAAAGAGTAGTATGGTACGTACCTATTTAAAGTGCCAGTATGGCTAAAACAACACTCATCAGTCCGTAGCACTTTGTTAATAAAGTTGGGATCTGCTGCACTTTGATTTTGAAACCAATTGCAAAATTCAAGACGATGAGAAATCAGCTGTGTCTCTTCAACGTTCGAACACTGTGGTTCGACGGCGCATTCCCTGTCAGAAAAATGTGTTGCGAAGTAGGGCGTCGAATTAGGGGATGTTAAAAAGTAATTTGTTTATCTTTTAAAAGATCGAGTAATTTTTTTTTTCAATTTACTGTCTTTATTAGGCCTTCCGAATACATGGTTAAAATTAATGACATTATGACTGAATCACCCTGCATATTACGTTCCTATTGAGATTTTATAATGTGGAAATTAAGGCTTACTCACTATTCAAAAATATATTTTTCTATTAAAATAATTGTCAAATTAATGTAAAACTATATGTACGATCCACCTCAATTCACATTACCCTTTCTAACAAAACAGTAATTTAAAATACAAATTATACATCTTTGCTCAATGTGTGTACACACGTCGTTATTACTAGCAATTCAAAATTGTGTTTAGTGACACTAATAAGCACATTGTATCTTGCCACATTGGAAAAGTATAAATGCTCAAGAAAAATCATATCTGTAGAAATTTTAGAACGGAATATTGTATAGTATTTTTTTATTCTAAATATACCATATACATTCACTGTTTCTTACAATTAGTAAAATTACACTGTCGTAAATGCACATAAGACATGTTGGTGACCACAATTTTAGATTTATTTTACAAAAAATATTTTTAGATTCACTTTTTATTGATATTTGACATTTTTTAAGTTTACTTAATTGAAAATGCAAGTTTATACTCAATTACAAAACCGGAGGATGCAGAATGGAAATAAAATAACATACTGTTAAAAAAAAACAATAAAGGCACAAAAAAGTCAGACTAATAGGAACTAATAAAATTAACGTTTAAAATATAATTTAAAACTATTAAAGCTGCAACTGAGAATGCCAGTGTCACTGCTGTATGAATTCTGTACATAAAATGTAAAGGAAAATTTTGTAACAAGTTTGTTCGTGCTTTCTCCAGATGAGATATTCGTGATTGTCGTGGATTTTTCCGTGGAACCGATAGGTTTAGTTTAGCCAGTATTGACGGACAATCAAGACTATTGTGTACAATTTTATAAAGAAAAATCGGAGAAAGATATTCACGTCTATTACTGAGTGACGAAATAGAAAATGTGTCAAGAATATTACTCTGGGGGTACCACAAGGGTTTGCTTCTAACACAGCATAGTACAGCGTTTTCAAAGTGTTTATAATTAATGTAACTGAGGATACTTCGTAATGAAACCCAGTGTTCTAAATGCCTTACCAGTAATAGTTGCGAAATGTGAGGAAAAGTTAGTTTCGGATCGAAGATAATTCTGTGCATCATCTGGATAATAGTCTAAATTATACTGGAGTTGCGTACAATCTTCTAAGGTTTTGACAGTTGATCATCAGCTAACTAGGTATATATAATACATCAGTTATTCTATTTTTAAATATTTGAAATGATAACGGTTCCAGAACGGAACCCTGAGGTACACCGGAAGGATTCAATAGATGTAAACCATTTTAAGTAAAGTACTGGCTTCTACTGGTTAAGTATGACTTAAATAATTGCAAATGTAAATTAAATAAACTTATATAATCGGTTTAAAAATATGTTATGATTATGTCTATCCAATTCTATTAAAAATCCATATGCAGGGTCAGTTTTTTCGATGTTTAGTGTAGCAGAGATACCAAAAAGCTTAAATGAGAAAAGATGTGCAGTTTTATGATCCTTATTAAATATTACTTTTATTTTTTAAATAAACATCATGGCTGACCAGATATTTGGAAAAATCCGAATTCGGCCAATTCTTTCAGATGCGTGCAGCTCCGTTGCTACTTATTTTACAAAAAAATAAATAAATTATAAAGTTTCAGGTTTTTGTAGTGTTAATAAGACAGTCTGATCAAATTGTTCGTGTACACTTTCGTTTTCAAGTTATAACATAAACTTCAAGTTTTTTAATGTAAACCATGGTTTGCTATGAGCTAGAAAAAATGTCTTTTATGCTTTCCAACGATATAATATTCGGTATTGTTATCTTGAAAAATGAGAGAACTGTAGCCGTTTTTAACATTTCAATTGCTCGTTAATGTAGATGGCTGTGAAAATTATACGCAATACAACGAATAAAATCAGGACAATTGAAGTCGGCATCATGTGCGCACCTCTGTATGTATCAGGGCACCGGAGAAGTGTGCGACTAACATTTTAAATAAAACAATAATAATAAGTAAAAAATAAAGAATTTAAATCATAATGATGGAAATTGTTTATGGTAAGTAAATGAAGACGCAAAAAATATTAGTAATTGTCTTTGGCAATTGAAACGACTTTTAAGAAAGAAAAGTAACTGTCAAATATTGCTACAGTAACTAAAAGCGTTGTCAGTAAACTTTCGATTGTTATCACAGCCATCTACATCAGCAAGTAACTGAAAAGTTAAAAACAGTTGCACTTTTCCCAATTTTCAAAATACCAATACCGAATATTATATCGTCGGAAAGCACAAAAACAGACATTTTTTTCTAGTTCATAGCTAACTATGGTTAACATTAAAAAAACTTGAAGTTTATGTTATAACTTGAAAACGAAAGTGTACTCGAACAATTTGATCACACTTCTTATCTTATTAACACTGCAAAAACCTGATTTTAAATTTTTTTGTAAAACACGGAGCAACGGAGCTACACGAATCTGAAGGAATTGGGCGAATTCGGATTTTTCCAAATATCTAGTAAGCCATGACGCTTTTTCGTAAAATAAAAGTAACATTTAATAAGGATCATAAAACTGCACATCTTTCTTCATTTAAGCTTTTTTGTATCTCTGTTACTTTGCCAAATCCCTACACTGAACATCGAAAAAACTCACCCTGTATATGTATTACATCAGTTGGTGCCTGCGCCTTTAAGGATCCTGGAAGAAATTGAGTCATCCGGTCTATTATGGATCCATGTTTACAGATAGATATTTGGTTCCTAACATCGAAGTAAATATTATCATGTATTTAATAATATTTCCAGGATTTTGCTGAAGTTGCAAATTATAGAAACCGACCTAAAATTAGATACCTATGCCTGATTTATTGCCTTTTTATATATAGGACAAGCTTTGGGTCCTTTTCATATGTTGAGAAGGTTACTGATGATGGATAAGAAAACATATTAATGTAATCTCTAATAAGAAATGGAAAAATACCATCAGGCACCGTGGTAATTCTATTATAATAATTATTTAATTCAACACTCAATTCGTGGTGAAAATTAGTACATTTAGACTATTAACGTCATTCATTAAAGCTTTTGGTATAAAATGATCCAAGGAACAGCCACCTGAAGTTACAATGTGAACTTAGAAAACACCCTGTACACCCACTTTGAAAACAAAACTCAACTCCTGTAATCAGTTAACGTTTAGCTCAAAATTGCATTTAAGGTTTAACTTCTAGGCGAATTAATGTTCCATCAACCGAATTTCAATTATCGCAGTTCTACCGTGTACGCATATAATGTACCTAACTTACTTGTTTACTAGTTGCCAATATTGATCATTGCAGTGCCAACATTACCAAGTGCCGACCGTAATCGATTGCATTGTAAGGCAGAAATATTTTCATTTGTTAAAAGGTAGGTAAAACTAATGAACAACAATCTATAAAGCACTTATTTACCAGCAACAAAATAAACTATTAGTAAGTAAAGAAAATTTGTTCTCTTATTATATATTTATACAATACAGCGAATTGACAGCATTTAGTAAATTGGGTGTGTACAGTAGTCGTGTTATTCGAACATCGCTAATTATGTTGTCATTATATTAACGGTCATTTGGTATGTAAGCTAAATATTTGTTGAGTAAACACACTTGAACAGAAACTGATCAATACCATTAATGCCGAAAACAAATTTTTGAAGTATTGTTTTCCTTGTTTGTAAAGTTTGCCTCTCTGTTGGTACATTAAAATTCAAATATCCAAATCGATTTTGTGTCTATGTTTGGATTACAACAAATTGTTTCCTTTGATTCAGTTCATGCATCGCGTTTTGCTGGTTACATTGAAAATTAAACTACATACCCGGTTAATGTGAGAGATTTACGTCAGTCCGACTTAGATGTCCGTTAACTTTGGACATCTTTCATTACAAATAAAAGTAATTCAGTAGTGCAATAATTAAACGGTAATGTGTAAGAGTAAAAGAAACCAGACTAATATTACATCCATCAGTAGCTTTCGTATTTAACTGGGTACGTTGCCACAGCCTTAGTACCATAAAACATCTCGTAGATGACATATGTATATTCATCTTGGAACATAAAACAATTAAATTAATTAAAAATACTTAACTTAAAGAAAAGAATAGGTAATTAAAGATAAATTGGAACAAAAACTTGAGAAAACTGGGAACGCTAATCCAAATTAACAAAATAAAAACACAGAAAGTGGCACATACTTTTAATAAACCACAACGCATGCAATTTCAAAAGAAATTGATAAAAAGGTTTAATTAATACAGGGTGTTAATGATAAGTTTCGCCAAACTTTAATGGCGTAGTCTACCGATGAAAATAATCAAGTGTTGCCCTATGAAATTTTTGATAGGACACTTCCCTATACTGAAATACAGGGTGTTAAAAGTTTCAAATATTTATATTATTTTTCCTGTAACTTCATTGGCATAAAAGATTGGGTGATAAAATTTGGGGGATGACATTTCCAAAATACACTCCAGTGGCGTAGTTAGTGGGAGAATAGGGGATTTAAAAAAATCGTACGCCACTGGTTTTTTAAATAATTTTAAATGTTTATAAAATGTATAATCAATTTGTGGCAACAAAGTATTCTTGTAAAGTATTCGCAAAATTTACTGGTCTTTAGACAATTGGGAAATCAAATAAGAAGATACTTGAGTACCTACGTTGCTATTTACCATTTTCTATTAATTGCTAAATGTGTAACAATAAATTCAATATCTAATATTATAGAGAGATTTCAAAACGCCATAAAACGTCACTGTTTTGTGTATTGCAAAAAGTTTGTTATTTTTCATACAACTAAAAACAGATTTTAATAAAAATAATGGTACTCAATTATACAAATATTGAATTAGCAGATTTATATTTTACATACGGTAGTGCAAATGGCAACAAGCTGAACGACTTTATACACAGAGTTTTATCCAAATTTTATCATATTTTTTGCCAGTTAAGTTACAGAAATAATCATATAAATATTTGAAACTTTTAACACCCTGTATCTCCGTAGGGAAGCGTCTTATCAAAAATTTTTATAGGGCAAAAGTAAATTAATTTCATCGATAGAATACGCCATTAAAGTCTGGCAAAACTTATCATTAACACTCTGTAAAAAAGGTTAAATAAAAATATTGACAGATACTGTCAGAAATACAAAAACTTACTTTGTATAAAAAACTATACTGACTCAAGATGCTTATCCAGAAGCAAGGAATGGAATATAAATACTATTTCAGAACGCAAAGCACAATGTTGAATTTTCTTTAACAAGGAATTTGAATATCGCTGGGCATTTGTCATCGGAATTTTCAAAATTTTAGACATAATATTATAATAATCAGAAATTCAACAACAAAGAGATAGACTGGTACGTTGGTAGATAATATGAGTAAAGATTTCATTGATATTTTGAAAAGAGTAAAACAATAACAGACAACCAAAATTTGGTATTGGTAAACCCATAAAACAAAATTTATGACGAAAAGAATTCAGATAAAATATTTGTAGAGAATTGTATAAATTCTGTTGTTAGGAAATTAATTATGTACGGAAAATAGTTGCAAACGTGTTTAGTTTTAAGAATTGAACTTGAAGAGTATAAAAATCCAATACGCTAAAACTTGATCGTAATTTGGCCAATTATAAGGTGTTAAAAAATTCACAAACAAGGGGATAGTATGACCCAAAATATGGAGAAAAGTCTTAATGGACATGGATCCGCAAATGGAGAGTTTCGGAGATACGAAGAATTTTGCGTTTACATCACTCTTTTATTATACCAACAAACAAACAATGTAATTTATGAACAAATGAAAAAGTTAAAAAATCAAGTGAGATGTTGAAAGTGTCTCCCTTTGGTGGCATCCTTGCTCTTTTCATTGCTGCAACTCCTCGTTCATAGGCATAAAACACTACAAATATCTCCAAACAGGAAAATCAAGGAGATCATATCGGGCGATCTTGCAGGCTATGAACAAAAGTTCACCTTTTCTTATTCCTTTTCGTCTAAAAGTTCCGTATAAATTAATGGCGATCGAAAAATGCGATAAGAAAAAAAAAACGAAAAAATGTATAAATGTTACGAAAAAATAATAATCTTCCGTATGCCCAACACGATCCATTTGCAGACTCATGCTGATAAGACTTTTTTCGAGACTTTTCTGCATATTTTGGGCCATAGTGTCTCTCCTCCAAGTTTGTGACACATTTGTTAAAACTTTTCAAGTCAAAACAAAGCTTGAAAAGCAGTAGGTTATTTAAGGGCATGCCAAGTATAGTAAAAGAATTTTTCACATACAACATGGTATTCTAGAAAAGTCTTCGACATTCATTTGTTTTGCAAAAACCCTTTTACGATTCGCTACATTTAAGTCACGTAAAATTCAACATTGATCTGAAATATAAAAAAGAAACAACTGAATTTCAATGTCGACTCAGAATCTGGTACTGTCTTGCAGATAATTTGCCTTGACGAAACTAATTTTATTGTTAGTAATGACATCTATAATTTAATAGATGAATTACGATGCCTGTGACATCTCTCCCTCGTCTATCTACAGCGATTTCCAAAAAAGCTTTGTAAACAGATGCATAGCCATCGGTAGAGTCAGCGATTCTAAAAATGTTTTCCTGTATCAGTGTGATAAGTAAATAGGTATTAAAAAGAAATAATTTTCTTTGTAAAATATACTTTTACCTATCGAGTTTTCGCACCTTGACTTATTTACCCTTGAAATGTCCTATGTAGGTTTATAAATACCCTATACCTACTAATGCAGATAGTCTAGCATAAACTTTAGCTAAATCACTAAATCACTAATATCTCTAAAAGTTTTAATGGTCATTGGCCAATCATTTCGTAAAAATTATTGAATGAAAGATGAAAGTCTTTAGTCTATCTCAATGTAAATCTAATGTATAAAATGTACATAGAAGTATTAAAAAACTCTTAAAGCCAGTAGACTAACTTCATTGTAATAAATTGTAGTTCCATCTGCAGTTCGATGAATATTTAATTGATATGTAAGCATCTTTTGAAGACTTCCACCCCATGAAATTATAACACCAGTACTCGCAATTTTACGAAAACTCCAAATCGGACTTGAGTCGAGTTCGCTGGTTAAATAAGACAAACAAACGTTCGGGCCAATTAAGATTTCGTATGTTTGCATAAGATTATTTAGGGACTAAATTCCCACATTCTGCAAAACTTCGGCTTTGTGGCTCCTACATTGTGGCTTCTATTTCCAATGTTATGGCGAGAGCTCGGGTTACAGTACTATGGAAGTGATATTAAGATGATGCTGATATCCGTCCAAACATTAATTGTATGCGTCCATCAGGACGCCGCGCGCAGGGGATGTTAATACTTCTGAGAACTTGGGACGGTAAACTTGATAATCCCAATTCTTATAAGTATACATAAAGTATTTTGTAACATAAAAGGCAAACTTCTGAATACATTATTCATGTGTCTCTTCCTCATATACAAGAAACAAAACCTAGTTATTTTTTTTTTCTAAACACCGAAGTAATTATTGCGAAACTATTTATGCACCATTAAATTGAATTATCGTAATTTTACTCACACTAGACAAATACGGAAACACAAGTAGTCCAACCAAATTACACTTGGAGAAAAAAAAAATTGTTACCTAGACTGGATACGTGGAAATAGTAAAGGGATTTATAATAAACCTAAAAAAATAAATGCGTGAGCAGGGGTGGCGAGGGTTGATTTGGGGGGTTGAAAAGTTGTGAAAAATTGTATCATTGGGATTTTTGGCGAAAGTTGACATCAAACAAAAAAGTATCTAGTACAAAAGTTGTAGATCATGCAAAAATCTACAACTTTTGCAAAGGTCACTTTTTAAGATAACCTTAAAATTTCCGAGAAAAATGCGAAAAAACGTTTTTTTTTTTAATTTTTCGTTTTTTATTTCTTATTTCCGTAAAAATAATTTAATTTTGACGAAACTTGGTGAAAGTATACCTTTCTGTGTCTTAAATAACCACAAATTTTTTTAGATAAAAAAATTTAGAAGCTTCCGAGATATTCATTTTTTCCGGCCTCAAACACTTTTTTTCAAAGAAAAATTCTACTTCGAAAAATCATCGAAAAACTGTGTCTCATTGTTTGATAAAAAATTTAAATGATAGCTAAAAACCTTTTTAAGCGATTACAATAGTAATATCATCTAATTCAGAATTAAAAATGAGTAGATTTTGTCACAAAAATAGCAGCGACGTATTTAAAAAAATTAACCTGATGGTGACCCCTCGAAACGAAACGTCGGATTGCAAAAATGTTGACGCCTTTGGATATAGCGGAAAAAGTGGCAATGCAAAATATGTAATATATTTTAAAATTCGTTTTCAAATGACTAGATTTTGTCATAAAATTAGCAGCGACGTATTTAAAAAAATTAAACTGATGGTGACCCCTAGAAGACGAAACGTCGGATTGCAAAAATGCTGACGCCATTGGATATAGCAGAAGAAGTGGCAATGTAAATATACAATTTATTTTAAAATTCGTTCTCAAATGACTAGATTTTGTCATAAAAATAGCAATGACGTATTTAAAAAAATTGACTCCTCGAAGACGAAACGTCGGATTGCAAAAATTTTGGCGCTTGGATAGCGGAGAAAGTGGCAATGTAAATATGCAATTTATTTTAAAATTTGTTTGCAAATAAAGCCAGAAAAAAAAAATAAAATGATTTTACAAAATTTAGGGTTTTTCCGGATATCTCCGGAACTACCCGGAATTTTGAAACTTTCTAAACGGCATATTGTTAGATATAAAAAAAACACTACTCTTTTCTAATTTGAGCCACTCCGTATCTCTTACCGTTTCCTAGATCCTAAAGCTATCCCTGTCTTGGACACACTGTATATTAATGAATTAATCAAAATTAAAGAAAAATAAGTACACTAATCGATCCTACGGAAAAAAAATATTTATTTTATTTATTCACTATTCGACTTAGATGTTTATAGCAACACTACAAAAGTAAAGTTTTGGGTCAAACAATGAGTGAATGGTGTAATCAGTTTTTGAATTTTTTTTAAAGCTAAACAAATTATCAACAATTACTGAAAATTTCATTGTTGCAAGAAATTATTTTTTTTTGCATTTTTGAGCATGTTTTTGAACTGTCACTACAGATTTTTTTATTTCACCAAAAAATATATGTCAAAACGAAAAAAATGATGACCAGCAGAACTCTGTACGATGATTTTTCTAAGTAGAATTTTTCTTTGAAAAAAAGTGTTTCAGACCGGAAAAAATGAATATATCGGAAACTCCTTGAATTTTTTTTCTAAAAAAATTTGTAGTCATTTAAGACACAGAAAGGTATACTTTTACCAAGTTTCGTCAAAATTAAATTATTTTTGCGGAAATGAGAATAGAAAATGGAAAATAAGAAAAAAAAACGTTTTCACATTTTTCTCGGAAATTTTAAGGTTATCTTAAAAAGTGACCTCTACAAAAGTTGTAGATTTTTGCATGATCTACACAACTTTTGTATTAGTTACTTTTTTGTGTGATGTCAACTTTCGCCAGAAATCCCAATGATACAATTTTTCACAACTTTTCAAACCCCCAAATCAACCCTCCGCGACCCCTGCTCACGTATTTATTTATTTTTTTTTTTTGTTTATTATAAGCCCCTTTACCATTTCCACTTATAAAAGTCCAGGTAACAATTTTTTCCCCTCTAAATGAGTTATTTCGTTCGGTCTAAAGGGAGTTTTGGATGCGTAGTGAATGCAATGTAGTTAAGAAACAATTAACTTTAACCCGGGCAGTTGATATATTGTAGAAACAAAAACTAATCAAAAAATATTTATAATATAAATGGGTATTTTTCGAAATTTTATTTTGTCGAGTTGCCTCTAGCTAATTGAATTATATTTCAAGAATTTATTTCTGTTGACCTATTAATACAAGAAATTATACTTATATTAGATGTACCTTTATCAATCTAAGGACAATTATCTTCTTTGATTTTCATTTCCGCACTGTAGCTGTGTCTTCTCTCGCTGTTCTTTTTTTGAACCACGACCCCAAGGATGCCATATATTTGAATAACCAAGCTGATTCAACGAACTGTTGAAATGACTCACGTCTTTGTCATCCCATCAGAAACATTTTGCTTGTATTCATTCTCTTAAATCTATGAATGTCCTCTACCTATGAAAACAACAGAAACTACAAAACAAAATAACTTTTGTTTATTGCACCGCAGATATAAAAGTAAATGCAACTATAACTTAATTTTTCATAACCATAATAAAATTTTTTCAATTATTTGCTGATGAAGCATGCACCTTTCTTGTCTATCAGTTGTTGGAGTATTATTTTAATGCCTTGAAGGATATGGAAATTTTAATTATACGAGAGACTACTACCTACTGTAAAACAAATTTTATGGAGGTTGCTACCAGCAAAATATAGAATATAATGGGTACCTTCATAAACAGAAAATAAACAACTTCAGTAATAGAGAAGCAGTTCTAGTACAGAATGTGTAGATTTTACAGTATGGTGAAAATTTACTGTGATGATAAATTTGAATTATGCTGTCCTAGCACTATTCACGACACCATTGATAATTATATATATGCGTTTATGGTGATGAACTTGCTCTTTGGTATATTTAATAAGGTTGCAAACTGTGATGAGCATACATTTAGTTAATTAAAACCATAAGAATAATTCTTAAACTTGTGAAATGGATATATGATTATAGTATTAATAAATAAGGTCACTATTGTTTCATTGTATTATTTTATACCTCTACCTCGTTGATTGTTAAATAAAACCATAAACACTAAACCAAATGTTTTCAGATGTGCCACACATAGGCAAAAGTTTTATTTATTGATCGTGGCATTTATTTTTAGCAGTCTCGGAATCTGGTCAAAAAAAGTATATTAAATATTCGCAGGTGGGTAGAGCTCCAAAAAAAAAATAATAACACGGTATACACCATTTTCTTGTATATCCAACAAATACAGGGTCGGAAAGTCCCCATAGTTCATCGGCCGTTACGTGAGAGCGATAAAGTAAGTAATAGAAATCTAATCTAAGTAATGGATCTTATTTGTGGAAGGGCGAAATGGGCGGTGACTATTAGACGCCTTCACTATAGCCATCTTTCTCTATCGCATGGATTTCTATGACTTTCTTTATCGCTCTCACGTAACGTCCGGTGAACCATGGGAACTTTTCGACCCTGTATATTACTCAAGTAAGCGAAGGCTTGTAAATAAGGAATTTCTAGCCAAAGTAGACATAAATTTAGATACAAAGTTATTAATTACTGGTACTGTTCATTGCTATATTGATTGATATCCAGGGTATTTATAAACATGTAGATGACATTTGAAGAGTACACAATTCGAAGTAGGAAAACTTCTTGCAAATAGACTTTTTTTAATACCAACTGACTTACCATATTGATTCGACAAAAACTTGTTTGGAACCGCTGATTCCACTGATAGCTCTGTTGTATATAAAAATGTGCAGTTACCTCACACTTTTCATAAGCGATTCCATATTTTATTACCTTGTCCATTATTTAATTGTTACTGTATTGCTGAGCTATTTTAGTGTATGTGTTTTTTTCAATAAAAAGTGGCAGTTAAAGTAAGAATATAGAAAAATAAGCGATTGTATTTACATATTTGCTCATAAATAATTTTCACAATAAAAGACATTCCTACCTCTCCATAATAGGACGACGGTACAAAAAATTAAATAAAAAAGCGGACGATACGTCTTCTATGGACACAAATGTTCACCCCTTTGTAGTATGTAACTCGATACGATTCCAGAGGTTCTCAATAGGTTTTAATACATTTGTTTATTATTAATTTAACATAACTTCGCCATACAATGTTACAGCCAGTTGTCAAACACTGAAACTTAAACTATCTTTTTTTCTTCTAAATGTTTTAGTTGTCATTCTTTAAACATGACATAACTTTTACATGTAAATTAAATATAAGTAGATCCAAAGATATATGGATCATTGATATTGATCCATATATCTGAACTAATATGAACTATTTGATCAAATCATCAATAATTCACCAGTCTGTATTTAAGATTGTTTCGACCAGCCAGTCAAAGATTTTATTTAATACAATGTAATAAAATCTCAACGAAACAATTTTAGAATTCAGTATATGGTAGAATCATATTATAAGGTGGAGAATGATTTAAATAAAAGCGAATTATTAAAATCTGGTGTGCGAAAAATTCCATTGTTACAAAGTAATTTATTGAACATTTATACACTACGTATAAATTATAATCAATTGGTTAAATATTAGTTCAAGTTTTACAAGTTTTCTAAATTATATTTAGATGTGAGATCAAGTAATCTTTTATTAGTAAATTGATACTATTGAATTAGCGAAGTGGATCAAATTTAGTAGTACAACCTTCATACCGAACGATACAGATGATACACTCGTAAATGATATTAAAATTAACTTCCGTTTGATCAAAATTACCTTCCGTTTTCTTAGATTTCCAATCGACACGATTTGTCAATTCAGAGACGTCCCTGCTTCCCATGTGTGCTTGATATTGTATTTATTTGTGTTCACAGATTGTGTTTTTATTAGAATTTATCGTTAATTTTATAAATAATCAGTGTTTTTCCACGCTAATCATCTGTTAACTGTTAGTTTTGTGGTAAGGAAACAAATACTGATGGTTTTTTTGATATAAAGTTCTGGAACTGATTTGGGTTAGAAAACGGTCTTTTCGTTAGAAGACGATAAATAGAGAGAGCCTACCTTTTGGAGTGGTCAACGAGATGAAAATGGATGGAATTATTGAATCCATTCATATTTTTTGCCATTCCAGAAAGAGTTTACAAATCACGAAGCCGCAGATTATAACATTTTTGCGCAGCATGTTCGACGTTTTGTGATTCAGAAATACTGGCAGTGTTTGTAAAGGGTAGTCACCTGAAAGAAAGTCAGTCTTAACTGAAGATAAACTGTAATAAAAATATAAAATGTTAAATATCAGTATTTAATAATATTAATTATAGTTAAGAATGTCATATGGTTCAGTACACAGAAGTGTAAGAAAATTACATTTACATCCATATGAAGTTTCCATGGTGCAAGAATTGTTACATTAGATATCTCGGCGAGTAATTGAACCTATTTTCTTTGACGATAATGTTACTGTTTAGCGATATACAGGGTCGGAAAGTTCCCATGGTTCATCGGCCGTTACGTGAGAGCGATAAAGTAAGTCATAGAAATCCGTGCGATAGAGAAAGATGGCTATAATATATAAGAAGTGGATCTCATTTGTGGAAGGGCGAAATGGGGGTAACTATTAGACGCATTCATTATAGCCATCTTTCTCTATCGCACGGATTTCTATGACTTTGTTTATCGCTCTCACGTAACGGCCGATGAACCATGGGGACTTTCCGACCCTGTATA